>NW_022145926.1:86758-105829 GCF_002938485.1 Sitophilus oryzae | reverse complement strand
ACATGTGTTTTAACTCTTTTGAAGAATAATAACTTTTCGTCCGTACCTGTATAAGACTACTGAGTGAAAAAATATACATTACGTGATTTTTTATGTAAAAAATATCTCTGGGTAAAAATCGCTACGAGCAACCGTTCTCAAGATATTTAGAATGGAAATAGTCAATCGTGTCAGTATTGACAAAAAAATAAACACGTTGAGAGTAGATAGTTATTTGACTGAATTAAAATAAATTTGGGAAATTTTTATTTTTTTTTAAATTAATCATATTTTTTTCTGTGAAAATATGATGATAAAACAGTTTCTGTTGAACTTTTGGCACATAAACATTTCAAATTTATGATTTCCGTATAATAACTTTTTAGTCAACTTGTTTAATTTATGTCAATGATGACAGGTATTGATAATTTCGATTCCAAATATCTCGAGAACCATTACTCGTAGCGATTTTTAGCAAGAGACCATTTTTACGTAAAAAATGTCGTAAATATATTTTGTTTTACTCAGTAGTTTTACAGAAGTACGGATTCTACACCCTGTATCTCCATAACGAAGCATTCTAAGACATACATTTATACGAACTTCTTTATTTATTTTTATCTGAAGAATATGCTACCGAAGATTCTGGAATACAGTTCGCAGCACCCTGTATATACTATTTATTAAAAAAAAGCACGTGACCGCATTTACGCAGAGAACTTGCCGAAATGATAATAATGTAAAAGAAATGATGACATTTTTTATATACACATATACTGCCATTACTCGCTGACGAGTATTTGACACGTATCAAAAGATGGTCACGCAACGCGTTTTCTTTCATGAGCTTTTCTGTGACTGAAAAGCCCAATACGTGATGTTATTTGTCTACCGCACTCTACCTTGCCTCTTAACTTTTTGGTTCTCGCTGTTAACTGAGTTTACAGTTCTTCTCCATTGAGTTCTATTGTGAGCTGCTACTTCCCACTCATTCTGCACATTAATCCCCTTTAAGTTTTCGTGGAAAATGTCCTTGTACCTTTTGAGTTGTCCACCTGGCCTCCTCTTACCGTCTAAAAGCTCACCGTAAAGCAGTGATTTTGGTATGCGGTTTTCTTGCATTCTGCATACGTGACCAGCCCATCTTAGTCGGGATTTTGTAACCATAACTTCAATACTCGCAGTTAACTTTTTTCAAGAACCGATATACGTTTGAGATGATGGAACCATTTTGATTCTTAAGAGTTGTCTAAGGTCTGTTGCAACTTGTTTAATGCGTTCATCTGTCGGCGGTACGGCACCCAGGTTTCGCTCCCATATAACATGGTGGGGATTATTATTGCTCGGTACACTGCAAGTTTCATTTTTTGTGCTCAGGTTATGGTTTAGCAAAAACCCTGTCTTTAATTTCCAGAATGCTCTTGAAGCGCTGCTAATCCTGTGCTAAATTTCAGAGTCGATATTGGCCTTTTCGAAATCAAACTCCTGAGATAATTGAATTCCGCCACATATTTCAGTAGTTCTTTTCTCCGATTTTTATAGCATAGTTGTGATCTTCCGGAGGAGTGCACATGATTTTAGTTTTGTCGATGTTTAGCTTAAGGCCCAAAGCCTCGTATGCCCAGGTATATGTGTTCAACATTTATTGTAATTGCTGTACAGTTTTTGCAACTAGAGCGCAATTGTCAGCGTATTGAAGTTCTGTGATGAATTTTGTACGTGTTTTTGCCCTGAGTCTTTTTATGTTGAACAGACCGCCATCATATCTGCATCTATTGCCCAATCCTCTCTCCTGCAGTTTGCTGTCAACTATAATGGAGAGCGCTGCCATGAATATGTTGAATAGGAGAGGTGCTTTAAAAACACATCCCTGCCTAACTCCTGTATTTGTCAGAAGGGATTGCTTAGTGATCCATGATGTGACACACTTGACTGGTTGTTGTTATGGAGGCTTTTTACACTGTAAGAAATTTGATGGGTACCGAAACTTTTTTCATAATTTGCCCAAAGTGCATCTCTGTTCACAGAGTCGAAGGCTTTTGTTAGGTCGATGAATGCAGCATAAAGTTTAGACTGCTGTTCTTTTACTTTTTTCCTGTAGTTGGCGGATGGAAAATATGGAATCGACGGTGCCGCGGTTAGTGCGAAACCCATTTGCGATTCTGGAAGGATGCTTTTTTCTATATGTGGGTGCAGGCGGTTTGACATAATTTTTGCAAGAATTTTCCGCCGATAGCCAAGAGTGAAATCCCGGTAGTTTCCGTAGTCTGAGGCACTTCCTTTGTTCTTAAATATATTCACTATATTTGCGTTGCAAAAGTCTGAGGTACCTCTCCGCTTTCCCATATAACATCGAAGAGAGCCTTAAGATGACCAATAAGTTCTTTACTTGCACACTTATAGATTTCCGCCGGAATCGCGTCACAGCCAGCTGATTTGTTGTTTTTAAGCTGTTTTATGGAGGCCTTTATTTCCTGTTCTGTTATTGGGATGTCTAATACATCGCGGCTGTTATACTGAGGTATTGTGTTTAGCGCTTCCATATTGGGGTTATTTTCTTGGTTAAGGATATGGCTGTAATGCTCTTCCAGCGGTTTCTGATTTGTTCTTTCTCTCTTTAGAAGTTCGCCATTTTTTGCCATGATTGGGCAGCTTGCCTTCTTGGTTGGGCCGTATACTTCTTTACAGCCTCGAAGAATTTACGGTAATCGTGATGCGTGGCGTACTTTTGAATCTGATTAGCTTTCTGTGACCACCAGTTATCTTTTAGTTGGCGTAGTTTTCTCCGAAGCGTGTTGTTGGCTGCTTTAAAGTTGTCTACCAGCCTTGGGTTGTGTGGATTTGCAGTAACTGCTTGATGTGCTCTATGCTTTTGTTCCAACAAAGCCTGTATATGAGGTTGATTTTCGTTAAACCAGTCTGGTTGTTTCTTTTTGTTGGACTTTCCCAGAACAGCTTCGCTGGTTTTATGAATCGCATGACATTTAATAAATCACGAAAAACCAAATAAATGTTTAGCCAAAGTATGCTAAAAGTTATCAAATCAAATAAAAAAGAATAAGATTGAACGTCTTTACATTTTTATCACAGCCCGATGATATTTTGACGTATAAATATTGCCTTTGTAAGCTAAACACGTGGCCCTCTCCAGAATTGAGTGACTGAAAGCGTTTCCCTGCTACGTCAATATTATTCCTCGGATTTGCTGGAGAGAGACCTTCTCCTTCAACTTCCAGACAGTTGCGTGCTTAATAGTGCAGCACTTTGCGGTTGAGTTTCGGATATTAAATTGTTCATAACGGACTGCCGGCTTGTATATTATTCTTCAGTGGTTGAATCGGGTCCATTTTAATTTTTCACTGTCAATTAAAAACTTCTTTACAGCGAAATTGGGGCAAAAAAAGTTTAGCGTGCTGAACAAAACAGATATTATATTAATTATAGGGTTTACAGGGTGTTTTGGAAAAGTGTCTCATTCCTATAACTTTTTTAACGAGATTTGGTAT
The DNA here is from genome assembly GCF_002938485.1 of Sitophilus oryzae. Classification (NCBI taxonomy): domain Eukaryota; kingdom Metazoa; phylum Arthropoda; class Insecta; order Coleoptera; family Curculionidae; genus Sitophilus; species Sitophilus oryzae. The sequence goes on along the minus strand of NW_022145926.1, from coordinate 102,344 downwards.
GTTAGTATACAGGGTGGCGCCTCTCATATGCCGCGGAAGCTTCAAGGAGAACGGTAGTTTATATAGAAATAAAATTTTGGCAGCATATGTAGAAAATGTAGAAAGCATTTTATAAAAATATATAGAATTATACAGGGTGTATAAAAAAAAAGTTACATATCAAAGTTGCGTTTTTCTAATGGAACACCCTATATATTAATTGATTTTCGGATTCTAGGAAAAAAATAAAGGTGAGTTTTTTTTAAAGAAGCATATACCTAAAATCTAAGGATTTTGACATATTTCACATTTGGTGAAAATGATGAGTAAATTTTAAATTTCGATAACAGCTACCTAAATTTTAGTTGACCTTGTATAGCCTGATATTTAATTACAGTAACCATTCTTGTTAAACCAAACTGAAATTTGACCCGAAAAGCTATTACTGGGTGAGACAAAATTAATATGGAACATTAGTCACTTTTAAAAGCAAGTTTCTCCTTTATTTTAAATGGAACACCCAGTATATTTTTCCGGTGTTCAATGGGGAATTTATATATCTTCAAAATGTTATTAAGGTTGCCTACCCCTCAGACAAAGATATTCCTAGATATTTTAATTTTTATGATTTTGCGTCAGTAAATCTTTATTATTTGAAAAAATCTAGGTGGCTGTGTGATATACCTTTTGTTAATTTAACAAAATTAAAGATTGTGGAGTAAAATACTCAATGGTAATATAAAAATACACGTTTAAAACATATTTTAATTATTACAGAATTAAAACTAGATATCAAACCTATAATTATACGACAAAAATTAGCTAGATGAAATCAAATGCTCAAAATGCTTCCTTTCCTGTTAACTGCATAAAATGATTCTTTTCAAAAGGATCTTTTCATTTTAAAAGGCATATATGGAGTTCTATCTCGAAAATCAGCTACAATAACTTATCTTATGTTGTTGACACTAGTTGGTCGAGTTTTTTAAACACTGTCTTTAACCATAAAAAAAACAGACTAGATAAAATCAGGAGCATTTTAGAATTCTATTAATTGAATGCACACTGCGTTCACCAACTAATAGAATCATATCAATTCTCTCTGATGTAGGATAAGTTTGCATTTTCGGCAAATTCTTGAGAAATTTTATTGTTTTAACTGACAAAAAATGATAACTAGTTGGACTAATTAGACAGCTATGTTGAAGTAACGTCAGACATATCACAGCCACCTAGATTTTATCAAATAATAAAGATCTACTCAGATCAAATCATGTAAATGAAAATATCTAGGAAAATCTTTGTTTGAGGGGTAGGCAACCTTAATAGTATTTTGAAGAGACATGAATTCTCCATTAAATATCGGAATAATATACTGGGTGTTCCATTTAAAATAAGAGAGTAACATGCTTTTAAAGGTGACCAATGTTCAATATTAATTTTGTCTCACCCTGTATAACTTTTTGGATCAAGTTTTAATTTGATTTAAAGTACAGTAGTTAATTTAACTATATATTAGGCTATAACAGGTAAATTCCAATTTAGGTAGCTTTTATTGCAATATAAAACTTGTTCCTTACATTTTGGTCATATACTTCTCTTATAAAACTCACCTTTATTTTTCTCCCAGAATCCGAAAGTCAATTAACATATAGGGTGTTCCATTACAAAAAACACAACTTTCATATGTAACTTTTTTTTGGGACACCCTGTAGAACTCTCTATATTTTTAAAAAGTGCTCTGAATGCATATGTAGGTTAATATGCTTACAAAATTTCATTTTAATACAAACTGTCGTTCTCCCTGGAGCCTCCGCCGCGTATGAGAGGCGTATGAGAGGCGCCACCCTGTATACTACATAAATTAGAATTGATTGATATACTCAATTAGTTTCCATCACTTCCTGTGTCACCGGAAATAACTACAACTTGTTATTTTTAAGCGTTACCCTTAATATTTTTTAATCTATTGGATAGTTTAAATTATTTTCTCAATAGAATGACATATGTCAACTTTTGCTATTTTCGGCTTGAAAAAATAGTATTTTAAATTTCAATCTTGAGTGCCAGACTGTGTTACAATTATAAAACCATGCACTAATTTTTAATCAGGGAGCCTGGAAAAAATAGATTTGATCGTCTAATGTTTTTCATGACTTCTTGGGTGGTTAGGAGATGCCCAAATCCCATTTTCAATCATAACTCAATTTTCAAATGTAGCAAGGGTGACTCACTGGCATATTATGAAAAATATTATATAATATTTTTTTTACAAACAATTTGGTACCACATACTTGATATTTCGAGTCAAATTGTCTTTATGAACACATTGGAACTCTAGATTGAAACTCAAAATTCCTTTTTTTTAACTAAAACTTCTAAAGTTGACCTATGAGATGTCATTCTATTCAGGATACCATTTTGTATCAAATAAGGTAAAAGAATATCGAGGATTTCAAAATCAAAAATTGTAGCCATTTCTTCCGGTAAAACAGGAAGTGACCGAAAAAATTGAATACGTCAATCAATCCTAATATATGTCATATACTAACATACCAAATCCCGTTTTTTTTATCTGAAAAAATATAAAAATTATAGGGGTGAGCCACTTTTGAGAAACACCTGGTATATGTCATATACTAACATACCAAATCCCTTTTTTGTCTGAAAAAAATAAGAAAATTATAGGAGTGAGTGATTTTTGAAAAACACCCAGTATAGTCTGGCACACTCAAGAAAAATTAATCCGATTTAAGGTTGATTCTCACTATACCTTCCGTATCAGCTATCTTCTATTTCCCTTCCGTTTACATAAAATATTATATCACGTAAATCAATAGGATTAAGGTTGATTCTCACTATACCTTCCGTTTCCATTCCATATCCGTTCCGTATTTTTTATTGTATTGACGCTATACGTAAGCTTCCGTTCCGTATCAGTTCTATACTTTTTATTGTACAATTTATATCATTACGAAAGTTTTATTTTAAAAATTTGTATCTTTTCAAACAGGCAATAGATTCAATTAAGAGGTGAAATAATAAATAAATATCAGCAAAATCTTAACAGAGCTGGTACAAATGTAAGAACTTGACAACGCTGTGTCCGATACGCTTCAGTCAGTCCGCCAAAAAAAAATATATGGAAAGAAAGGATATGGAACGGAAGGGAAACGGAAGGGTGCTGATATGGAAGGTATTGTGAGAATCAACCTTAATGGATACTATCCGTTCCGTTTCCCTTCCGTTCCATATCCTTTCCTTCCATACATTTTTTTGACTGTAGGACTGAAGCGTATCAAGCGTTGTCAAGTTCTTTTGTTCTCTCGTTGTCAATATTTGTTCCAGCTCTGTGAACATTTTGCTAATATTTATTTATTCTTTCACCTCTTAATTAAATCTATTATCTTTTTCAACAGATACAAATTTTTAAAACATTCCATATATTATAAATTAGTGTAGCGTGAATACGATCAAAAATACGAAACGGATATGGAATGGATATGGAGTGGAAAAGGAAGGTATAGTAAGAATCAATCTTTAAGGTTGATTCTCACTATACCTTCCACATCAGCTCCCTTCCGTTTCCCTTTAGTTTACATAAAATATTATATCATTGTAAATGACTAGGACAATGCACACTATCAGTTCCGTTTCCTATCCGTTCCATATCCTCTCCTTCAATACATTTTTTTGGCGGACGAAGTTCTTACATTTGTACCAGATCTGTTAAAATGTTGCTGATATTTATTTATTTTTTCACCTCTTATTTAAATCTATTACCTTTCTAAAAAGATACAAATTTTTTCAATAAAACTTTCGTAATGATATAAATTGTACAATTAAATGTATGGAACTGATACGGAACGGAAGATTACGTATGGCGGCAATACAATAAAAAATACGGAACGGGTATAGAATGGATATGGAATGAAAACGGAAGGTATAGTGAAAATCAACCTTTAAATGAAATTTAGTATGTCGATTGTCGATAGATTGGACCAAGGCCAACTTGATCGTGTACGACACGTATCACTGTGACAGTTTTGACGTAAAAAATATGAAAAGTAAATAAAAAAAAGTAAAAAAATAATGAAAATTGGTCTTCCAATCGCGAGTAAATTTTGTGGGTAGGCTATGTATAGTGATGGATAGGCTCTGCAAAGTTGGATACGACGTTTCGTTTACATCTTCGTCAGGGTGGGACTAAGAATTTGATATTGAAGAAAAATGTGGGTTGATTTCGGCATTGGGGACAGGCTACAGGATGACGCCCTCGACGTTTCAAACCGATGCATGCCTCTAAATGGACGAAATCATAAGGATTTTTCTCTTAACTATGGATGGATTGGAACCAAACTCTTTCATGGATAGAGGTACCCGAATGGAGACGGACAGACCTCATACGGACAGACGGAAGTAAGAAGTTTCACTTCAAATATGTGCTCATAGTGTACAGGGTGGTCGAAATTGGTTTGTTTTAACAGAGAAAACCTATTTTCTGACTGGATAGAGCAAAACCGACAAAGATGTCATGGACTCGATTTCTGAGACACGTTAATGGCATAAACCGCCTGTTGATATTTTCACTACCAACTGAGATACGGGGTCTTGATTTTTCTACCATTTTGAAAATTGCCTATAACTTTTTTAATTCGCTGAATAATAAAATTCTGTAAAGACGTTCTTAAGGCACTTTTTAAGCACAATCCAGTGGCGCAGTGAGTTTTTTTCTATGCTTGCTCTTTTTGTCAGAAATGATAAAAAATATATTTTTTTAAATGGAAATCATAGTTGGCTATGATCTTAAAAAAATGCTGACGTTTAACCATTTCGAACGATATAAAGTTATGGGTACTTATTTCTAAGAATGAGAGAAATAATAGGTTTTTCCTCTTTGTATCGAAGTGTGCCTTGATTTTGTGTTGACCTAGTCGTCTACTTATTTTATATCGCAATTTAATATTCTATATTATTATTTATCTGCATAATTAGAAACTTTTGAAAAGTAGTTTATAATTAACATTCTATATTACTTTTAGTAACTACAATTGAAATCGATACAATAAACAAAGAACAAAACTAAAAAACATATTTTTTGAGTGACGAATATAGTTTTCTAAAAAAATCATCTAAGAAGTTCAAACTGAGCACCTCCTTGTTGAATACATAATAAACATCTTTTGCGCACAGAGTTACAGCGATTTCTTAGGCGAACTGGTATAATAAGTCCAAAAGCTTGCCTAGTAGCCTTCTGCAATTCTTCTCTCGTCCCAATAGTTCTTCCCTTATATATATGGTCTTTTAATTTTCCCCATAAAAAATTCGAAAGAAGTTAAATCACAGGACCTAGCAGGCCAAATATGGTGTCCCTTGTTCCAATCCGATTCTCTCTAAATTCTCCATTTAAGGGCGTTTTAATTGTAATTGGTAAAACTAATATAGAATGTTGATTTATCTTTTCAAAATTCTTTAATTCTGCAGATAAATAATAATATAGAATAAAAAATATTTAGGCAACTAGGTCAACACAAAATCAAGGCCCGCTTCGATACAAAGATAAAAACCCTAATATTTCTCTCAATGTTAGAAATAAATACCCATAACTTTATATGGTTGCAAAGGGTTAAACATCAGCATTTTTTTAAGTTCATAGCCAACTATGACTTTCATTTAAATAATTATATTTTTTTATTATTTCTGACAAAAAGAGCAAGTATAAAAAAAACTGACTATGCCACCGGATTGTGCTTAAAAAAGTGCCTTAAGGACGTCTTTACAGAATTTTATTTTTCCGCGAATTAAAAAAGTTATGGGCAATTTCCAAAATGGTAAAAAAATCAAAAAGACCCCGTATCTCAGTTGGTAGTAAAAATATCAACAGACGGTTTATTATTTTTTAGTTTATTATTTTTATAATTATTTATTTTTTTTTAGCTATTAAACGTGTCTCAGAAATCGAGCCCACGACATCTACGTCGGTTTTACTCTATCTAGTCAGAAAGTAGGTTTTCCCTGTTAAAACAGACCAATTTCGACCACCCTATACACACAATTTGTTTAAAGTGTAAATATGGAATAAAGTAAAAAATACCGTGGGTGTCATGTCAAAACCCAAAGTTGAAATAGGAAGTTGAAAACCGAAAAAATTGAACACAAGTCAATCAATCTTATCCACACAAGTCAATCAATCCTATATAAGTCAATCAATCCTAATTTATGCCATATACTGACATACCAAACCACGTTTCTTGTCTGAATAAAAAAGAGAGTTATAGAGGTGAGCTACTTTTGACAAACATCCGATGTAGTGCCCAAAAAAATTAAATGCAAAATTTAATAAAAAATAATTATATATTTTTGATATAGTCTACATGAAGGTCACAATTGAAGAAAATATTCTGATTTGAAATAGCAGACTATTAAAATCCATCTAACTTAACATTTTACATAAGAGAGTTAAGCTGAGATATAGAAAAAGAAAGACGAAAACGTAATAAAACTCCAATTTAAAGATCCACCTTCGACCCACTTCGCTATAAACACCGGAGAGGATCTATTTTTGATGGACTGCGAAGTGGCACATGTGGCCCGAGGATACTTTTTCAATTTATTTCTAATACCGGGTTGTTGAATTACTACTAGAATACAATATTTCAAGGCAGATGACGCATCTATTCGATAATCTTTTTATTCGAATAGTTTTCAACGAATGTTTTCTTACTATCGAATTATTCGAATGAATTGCAACTACCGAATGTTTCGATAGTATTCATTCGATAGTTCCCACTACTAATTTAAATAAGATGTTTGAAAATATATAGCTGTTTTTGCACACATCAATTCAATTTGTGATTAACTGTACTGAAATAAAAACAAATTAAGAGAAATGGGGTGGTCTATCAACTATAACATGAAAAGCATCATCCTATTTCCAAGTCTTCTATTAATTTCACTTATTAAACAACTATAATTATTCAATAATCTTGATAATTCTTGGAACTCTCAGATATCGTCAAAACATGAAAACAAAAATTTACTTCCTATAGTTCTTACGTCCCTTTAACTGAAATATGTATAAGAAACAGGGGAGTTAATATTCTCACTGAGAAAGTTTCTCAGTGAATCTCTTCGGATCTGCGGTAAAATACCTTAATTCTTATTAAATAATTTCAATAATCTATGTTTTTATTTATGACAACCTAATAACCTAACTTTAACGCCAACTTGGCAATCCTGAAAAATATTATTGTTAACCAAAGATTAAATCAATTTCTGAATTCGCTAACGCCAACTTATTTTTCATTAAAAAAAATACCAATTTTCGTAACTAGGTCGGCCATATTGAGGAACTTTTAAAAGAATAGTACTATAGTTGAATAGACTTTACAAAACCACACTTTTATTGTAAAAGCTCTAATTTAACATACAGAATGGCTTTGTTTATCAGATGTAATTCCAGGACTTGGTTAAAATAATTTAAACTGTAATTACTTCAAACTTCAAGCTACTCATAATTGGCTTAGGTAGGTATCTAATGAAAATTTTATTCAGATCGTGATAATAACAAAAACATCTAAACATGTTTGTTTATTTAAATACCTAGTTACTTCAAATCCCCGTTAGCTATTAAAAGTTATTAATTATAATTAACTGAGGTTGACACCTTCGCTGTTACTACAACAAAGTTAACAATCCCACGATACATTAAGCGATAAATATTTAACTTAATTTGGAGTTCTGATTGTCTTATTATAACATTCTAAATAATATGTACATACCGTGGCATCGTCGTTGATAACAGGAACTGCCATGCAAATTTTAAACTAACCAAATATTGCCTCCCCTATTAATTTTATAGCTAAGTCATAAATAGTTTTTTAATGGTCTGCCTCTGTTAAGTACACATGCCAAATTTGAACAATTTTGGATAAGCCGACTTTAAGTAATTTAAGAAAACTGCCTCTATTTTTAAATTAAAACTGAATAGGTAAAAATGCAAAACCAGGCAAATGTCGACATACCTTAAGTTGCCAACCTATAATTTTATCATTGTCAAATGTAATTTGTTGTACTCTATACACTACTATGTCATTGCACCTACGCTTAGGGTCCTTGGCATGTATTTTGAATTTTGATTTTTTTTTAAAAATACAATTTATAATATAATAATAGCTCCCGTATATAGCGTTTAACGTCTTGGGAGTAGCAAAGTACAGCTTGCCATACTAGAGCCGTTCGGTATACAAGGAAGGTAATGTGGCTAGCACTACGCTTCAACCGCCTATTATTACCTCAGGATTGTGAATCCCAAGTACTCATTTAAGGCTGAGTCGACCTAGGTACCCAAACTATTTTTATTTTAATAAAAATAGTCGGCTGATGAAATGCCGGGTGTGGGAATCGAACCCACTACCTTCAGATTGGTAGACGAGAGCCTGTACCTCTACGCCACCGGGCACCTTAAAAATACAATTTGACATTAACAAAATTAAACTTGTACGAAATTATTACTAGTCAGCTAATTATTACAAGAAATATATGTTTCCCCAAAAAAAGAAAATTTATAATTTTTAAATCATTATTTTAAAGTCATATACAAATCAACTAAGCGCACTAGGAACTGAATGCACTGAATTAATCGATAAATAATTATTTTTAAATAAAAATTTTAGTTATCACACCTCTGCATTAAATATTTTACTGAAGTCTGTCAAACCCACTGGGCATTGTGAGCCTTAATTATATTTTTTTATTTCGTCGATTTACATCAAAAATTCAATTTACAGTTGCTTACAGTTACTATTTTTGAATAAACTAAGAAATATGATGAAATAACGATGATGAAATATTTTCTTTCAGCCATTTTTATTTAGACCGAATTTAATTTTGTAATTCCATTTGGAGATGTTAAATATTTGTTTTTGTCGCTTTGCATTTAAATTTGATTTTAAATTTTTTGACGTATAATTATCCTCATATAATAGAGGATAGTCTCTTATACCAAAACTAGATATCAATTTTGTAATCAAAAGTTTGACAAATCATGTAATATAGTTCCAATTATTTTATATAATTTTTAATTTTCACGTTATATTTTTATTAATTTAACAGTTTTAAATTATTTTTATTTTATTAAAAAAACATTACAGGCTTCCAATTTTGCATTTTTAAGGAGTTTATGAATTTTAATAAAAACTTTTTCTACATGAAAATATGGTTATTCTTTTAACTTTATTCACCGTAAAAAAGATAACTTTGCTTGAAGTTTTAGAGCTGTAAGACCAGGCGGATGAAACTGCCATTTGAATTTTGGAAACACGGCGGAGTTTCTGCCAGTAGATGGATAGATGGCGCTGCGTAGAAATTTCATCTAAAGTCCCTAGATATTCATCTAGGGACTTTAATTTCATCATGATTTTATCAAGTTATCCACAGAGTATAGTTTAATTAACGAATTCGTTTGATTCTCTGTAGAGTAATTGGAGTAGTTGGAGTAGTTGAAAAATAGAAATATTTATATAAAATGTTGATAATTTAACAGTGATGTGCTTTGTTACCTTATCAACAAATATTGGTATGAAGTTGCTTTCGCCAGAAACAATTATAATTAAATAATTTAATAAAAATTTAAAAGTGACCCGGATCAGTTAGATGAATAAAATAAATTGAAAAGTAAACGTCATTCCATATTTGGCCAGTCTGTGAGTTTCTAAAGTGAAAGTGAATTGTGATTTGTTTTTATGGGAATTTTAGTGTGTTCTGTGATGTCAGGTGGGAATGATTCCTTGATTAGATCCATTGACTCGCCTAGGGGTACTCTCGTGAATAGAGATACCACATCGAAGCTTACCATGATGTCAGATGGTTCCAGTTTTATATCTTTTAGCTTTTGGACGAAATGCGTTGAGTCCTTCACATAAGTTTGTGTTGCCGACTTTCGGTTGTAGGATCGTAGTCAAGTATTTAGCTAAGTTGTAAGTAGGCGATCCTGGAGCACTCACTATCGGTCTAAGTGGGACACTAGCTTTATGAATTTTTGGTAGTCCATAAAGGCGTGGTGGTTGAGCTTCCGAGTTAATTAATTTTGATTTCAGATGTTCCGGGAGTGAGGAGGCCTTGATGAGTCTGTTGGTGTTTCTGACAATTACTTTATATAAAAAATATATAAATATACTTTATACATAATAAAGTTCACCATATAAGTTCAACATATAAGTTCAACATATAAGATTACAGTTCAACATATAAGATAATTAATATCCCTGTGATAATTTTTATGAAATTTCTCATAATCAAAACAAATTCTTTCAACAAAATGGCTGTCTAAGAAATTTAGAATATCAATTTAAAGTTTTATTTAAATGAGGATTGAATCAAGAACTTGTATAACATTTCATATTAAAAGCTTAATTTTTAAGGTTGTGCAGTAATTTTAAGGGTAAGGGTACGGTTTTAAATAAATATGAAATATACAAATTTGCGAAGACAAACAAGTAATTTTTAAAAGATTATTTATTTATTTAAACGAGTATAATCATTAATCATTTAGTTTGAAAATATATTTTTATTTACTTATTTATACATTTTCTATACACTTGTATTATTGATAAACTTTATATGTCCTGTTTTGTTTGTAAAAAAATGTTTCGGGTCATGGGGAATAGATTTACTAACAAATTTGTCCCTTTACTTTCTGTATTATACAACGCGAATTGTAAGATGTTTCTATTTGAATAGGTTATTAAAGTTTAGATTAAAGTTATACCAAATTAGATACACGTTAACTAATATGCCTTTTATATAAGGATTTATTTAATTATAATTTATAACCTTTTTTTATAATTATTTATAACTGATCGTATAAATTCTGATAACTTTTATATATACTTGTATGGTATTGAATGTGTTATATGTATTTTTATTAAGAAATGTTATAATAAAATAATCAAGTTACAAATTTATCGTGTTTTATTCTAATTTCAGGGATAATTTCAATCTAGATTATTAATTTATTTGTATCAAAATACATTATTTTTATTTTGTAAATGTTTTGTTACAAATAAATTAATAATCAAGATTGAAATTACCAAATATAAGTAAAAAACTTATGAACTGGCAGTAAAGGTCCATTTATAAATATGGCGCGAACCTTTAGTTCTGCCAGTAGCCCGCTTGGATCGCGGCGAGCGCGTGTTTCCAAGCTTTAACATAGGACTTTTCATTTCTTTCAGTTAGTTATTTATGTGTAAGACTATAGACGAATTAAGAAAGATACTTTTTATACAGAGAGAGTTTTCTACAATGTTCTTTTATCTATATATCTTGGTATCTTGGAAACTACTGGAGCCAGAGAGTCTGTTAAATGGGGAAAGATTTGCAATTTTGGTCAAATATAATCGCCTTTCGGACTTTGAAAAAAGTTTATGGCTTCCTAGATATTTCGGAAAAAAAAAAATTTGGCTATTTTAAAAAATTCTCCCTAAGTCCATTACAATCAATTTTAGACAAAAAGTTTTCAGATAAAAGTTAAAGATAATCACATCCGTAATGAGATTCTGCGTTTTTTTTAAAGACTGTCATTTTCCACATATGACAAAATATATATATATATATATATATATATATATATATATATATATATATATATATTATTTGGGACAATAAGTGGGTCTTAAAATAAATTTAGCAAAAAGTAAAGTAATGTATGTACAACGAACTAGTGGAAAGAAAAGACATTCTGATAAATAACACAACACTGAAAATAGTAGAAGAATATATACAGGGTGGCGCAGGTATATATTCACCTCGGTTGATAATAATACGAAAACAGAAAGATCTATAAACAAAATATTTTATGGGTACACAGAATTCAGAAATGTTTCGAAAAAAAAACATATTATATCATATAAACATAGCTTATATCGCTGAAAAGTCTAAAAATGTAGTCTTTTATGAAGCCATGACCAAATATGGTTTCAGTTAAAAACTATAGGTTTGTGTTATATGTCAAAAACGGCAGGCTCTAAAAAAACGGAGAACACAATCTCATTAAGGATGTGATTATTTACAACATACATATATCTGAAAACTTGGTGTCTAAAATAGATTATAATGGAATTACGGAGCATTTTTTCAAATATCCGAAATTTGTTTTTTCGAAATATCCAGTAAGCCACAGACTTTTTCAAAAATCCGAAAGGCGCATATATTTGACCTTAGAAAACTGCAATTCTTTCCCCATTTCACCGACTCCCGATCTCCAGTTATTCCCAAGAATCATAGCCAATATCGTAGAAAACTCACTATGTATATTGGGGCCAATTAATTAAGCCCGATACAAATTAGATCATATCATAGATATATTTTAACGTTACATTTTTATTTTCAAACGAACAATTTTGTTCCACTCCCTGTATGTATAAAACGCACATCATAGCACGTCACCAAGAAATAATGGAATTGAAAGAAATAAAGAGTGAAATATTAGTATTCAGAAAAGGAGTTTCTTTACTTAGATCAGTGCCTAAATCTTAAGAATTCAATTTGCAACACACGCACTCGAAAGGGTAGTGAGAAAAAATATCTAAGAAAAAAAGTTGACAAAAAGTTTTCTAGACTAGAGATCCATTGCCTACAGAAGCTAATAATACCCTTTTTAAGACTGAGGGTTTGAGAAAGAGGTTAAACTTACTTTCCCTACTAAAAATAGAAAAAAAAATCTACCTTCTCTACTACCTCCATAGACTTAATTTTAAGTCTATGACTACCTCAGTAAGAACTCGAAGCAAGTATACCGGGTCTTTCTGAAAAGTGGCTCACCTCTACAACTTTTTTTAGTGTATCAGATAAATAAACGAATGGTGCCCGGTGGCGTAGAATGGTGTAGGTGGCGTGGGTTCGAATCCTACACCCGGCACTCATCATCAGCTCATCAGCCGACTATTTTTATTAAAACAAAAATAGTTTGGGTACCTAGGTCGACTCAGCCTTAAATGAGTATTTGGGATTCACAATCCGGAGGTAATAGTAGGCGGTTGAAGCGTAGTGCTAGCCACATTACCTTCCTTGTATACCGAACGGCTCTAGTATGGCAAGCTGTACCTTGCCACTCCCAAGACATTAAACGCTATACAGACTGGACCACCGCAGTAGTAACATAGGCAGAACCGGACGAATTAGCGTATACCCGTCCGCCGGATAAAAAGCAGGCGAAAAAATGCGATAAAATAAAAATAGGTAGATATGTGATAAGAATGTTTCAGAATTTGAATTTATTCGTGTTTTAATAGCCAAAAGGAATACATGGATTCTCGCGACAGTTTTCTCGTGTAAAATTTATTTTTTAAGTAAAATAATGGATGTTTACGAGTAAGTTCGTGAGAAAATTCAAATTGTAAAATAGTATTTCCAAAATAGGTCTTATCGGGATATACAAACAATTTTTCCACAAACTTTTGTAGACAGGCCAATTCCATCTTTACCTACTGTATCAAGAGTTATTAATAATTTTGAAGCACATGGGTGCGTGTTCCCACAAAAACACAAAAAGCCTGATGTGTTGATTAATGAAGAACAGGAGTTAAAGCAAGTGTTGATTTGTGCTACCGCGGATCAAAATCCCACGTTTTCAAGTAATCAAATTGCTGAGGTGGTTGCCCTGCCCACAATGCCCGTATTGTTCAAGAATATTTGAACAATACTTTTCCCAACCATTTAATTAGTGGATATGGAACTATTTTGTGGCCCGCTAGAGCACCAGATCTTTCTCCCAATGATTTCTTTTTGTGGGGTTATGTAAAATCCAAAGTGTATGGTCATAATAGGGCTAATAATCTGGATGAGCTTCAAGTAAAAATGCGAGAGGCTTTCCAAACTATTAGCCCTAATATGTTAGCCAATGTCAGACGGGGATTTTACAACGTTCTGTCTAGCACAAGAAGGTGGTCTTTTTGAACACTTGTTATAACTTTTTTTTTATTTAGAGTAGGTAATATTTTAGTTTTTTTGGGGTTTAGAGAATTTATTTATTTTTAGTTTTGCTTGTAAACACACTCAAATAAAAATATTTAAGTATTTTTATTTTAAATGTTACCTTAAGTGAAGGTAAACGCTTAAAATGAAAATAATAAATACTCGGCACTCCTCGCGTCGTATTCCTAGTCTGTCACGAATGACCCGTCCAAGCACAACTGCAACTGTGTACTGCCTGACCAGTCGACTAGCCGACAGTGAATCTCGAATACGAACGCAAATCGGGTAAACGTAAATTCGTCCGGCAACTTGCTATATTAGCCTGGTCTTCTCTATATACGGGAGCTATTATTATAGATAAATAAACAAGATTCGGTACATAACATAGATCAGGACTGATTTACGTATTCAATTGTTTTCAATCGCTTCCTGTTTCACCACCGGAAATGACTACAACTTTTGATTTTTAAATAATTAACTCTCGGTATTTTTTCTACTTTATTTTTAGAAAATGACACTCTGGCTAGAATGGCATATCATAAGTCAACTTTTGACATTCTCAGTTAAAAAATCGTATTTTAAATTTCAATCTATAATTTCATGGCTATGTTAAAAACACTAATTTTTAATCAAAGAGCGTTGGAAAAATAGATTTCATCGTCTAAATATTTTTCGTGTTTTGTACTGGCCGATTAAAAGATGCTCAAATTGTATTTTTAATTATAACTCAATTTTTTCAAATGACACGAGGGTGACATATTTGGAAAAGAAAAAGGTCATTAGCATATTTGGAAAAATATTTTTTAGGCATAATTTAGTACCACACATTTTTTTAGGTATTTTGAGTCAAACTATCGTTACATTTACGGCCATGGCACTCTAAATTTAAATTTAAAAAGCTATTTTTTATAATTAAAAATGTGAATAGTTGATATATGATATATCATTCTATCAAATCTACCAAATGAAGTAAAAAAATACCGAAGGTGAACTTGTGATTTAAAAATCACAACTTGTAGTCATTTCCGGTGAAACAGGAGGTGAACTAAAACAATTGAATGCGTCAATCAATCCCAATTTATGTCAACTGTTTAATTTATGTTACTGTTTTACTAGTAAAAATGTTGACTTTTAATGTCTCTTTTTATTCAAGAGTTTGCCACATTTTACAATAGCGTTTTACAGCTGACAGTTTAGTCGTATGAATTGAAAAACCATCCAAAATAGTTATTGATACCTCATAAGTTTCGACAAAAAAGAAAATTTTTAAGATTCCTAGATTGAGTTATAATTTGACATATACCAAAGATAATGTTGCCATATTCTGCTTGGGTATGTTTTATAAAATAGTAAATCAGGATGATCATGTTAATTTCATGCTATGGAAGCATTTATTGAAAAGAAATCCGAAAACCAATTTGTTTCTGAAGCAAATGATAAAATAATCCTATTAAAAGTAATGTAGCTTGTAAGAAATATTACCAAAATAATATCAAATCACCTCTGGCCGATTGAATTCGTTTTTAAAACAAAATACAAAATTGAAAGTGCAGGTTCGATTTTAATTTTCTCAAAGCCTCCTAGTCTGCCTGACAATCAACATAATACGTAACTAGAACGAAGTACACAACAT
>NW_022145926.1:0-86748 GCF_002938485.1 Sitophilus oryzae | reverse complement strand
TTTTTTCTGAAACGGCAAAGAAATTTGAAAAAGTGTAAGTGGAAATAACCATTCTAGAACAAGCAAAAACTTTTATGAAGAATGCATTTTTAAAAAAAGAAAGTTAACTATAAAAAAGTTTTCTCTTGTAAAAGACCATCTGGTGACATACGGCACTTACTGCAGAGAATGAGTCAAAACTAAATGAATTTTCCTTTAATATTGCAGTTTTGTTTAATGTGTTTTATAGTTTTATTTACATATATTTTTTTTAAATTATTTTACATAAATGTCCCGAATTTCTCAACAAAAAATAAGATTAGAACACAGATTAGAATACAGTTTTTACATCCCTTAACGTGCGAAAAGTAAAATTTATGTTAAGTTTCTCCCTTGACGGACAGCAGCAGCTAGATCGTATCAACGGATGACGGATACGTGAATATCCGTCTCAAGATATATAATATGCCTTCATGTCATAGAAAAAACGTTATTATATGTTCTTTTCTTATTCAGGGCTGTGTTTAAGTATGACGGATCAAAAATCATAGCCGCCAAAACAGGAGTCAATTTTTCCGATTTTGAAAGCCAGTTTGGAGACGAAGACCGCGCCTACGGCTACCTCAGGCTCCAAACAGGAGATGAACTGTCCAAACGGGCCAAATTCGTGTTTATCACGTGGGTTGGACCCTCAGTAAGCCCCTTGAAGCGGGCCAAGATGTCCACCGATAAAGCATTAATAAAGGAAATCCTATCTGTAAGTATAACAGTCTATCCAACGCTTTCAATAAAGTCAGTACCGTCAAGTGGGGTGCCTTTGCCCAATTCTGAATTTTAAATCGTGTTTATTTCAAAAATTGTTGTATTTTCTCAAATGCGCATGGTCTATGCTATAAGTGGTAATAACGACAACACAACAATAATACGCTTTTTTGTTTATTAAACAAATATATATATATATAAAAAAAGTAAAAAACTGGATGGGCAAAGTTAGTTGCTTATATGGGGTGTCTTTGCCCTCTTCCTTATTCTTATTGATAGACCAAAGCCACCCCATTTAAAAGCATAATTACGTAAAATATGCGTCATCACCCTCAATATTATAACGAACTTCTGCATAATACTTACCTCAATATAGCGTGGTTAACTATTGCAGCCACGTAGAAGTTTGAAACGCAATAAATAGGCTTTAAAAACAGATTTGGCTTCACATGACGGATCAAAAATCATAGCCGCCAAAACAGGAGTCAATTTTTCCGATTTTGAAAGCCAGTTTGGAGACGAAGACCGCGCCTACGGCTACCTCAGGCTCCAAACAGGAGATGAACTGTCCAAACGGGCCAAATTCGTGTTTATCACGTGGGTTGGACCCTCAGTAAGTCCCTTGAAACGGGCCAAGATGTCCACCGATAAAGCATTAATAAAGGACATCCTATCTGTAAGTATAAAAGTTTCAATAAAGTCAGTACCGAAATCTGTTTTACCTTTTAATACTTTACTTAGCTAAACAGTAACCTAATTTTAAAATTAATCTGCAAGTGCCTGCCAAATCTTTTTTTTCAATAACAAAGGGCCGTCCTCTGCCGGAAACTATATTTTCTATATCTGCACCCATTCTCCTATCCCTGTGCCCTGCACTAGCTTATGTAGGTCCTTGATAGGATGGGGGAGCATAGTTCCTCCGGTTCTAGCTTAGCTTTCCCAAATAAAAAGTGTCGCTTGCGGTCCAGAGCCTTGCAATGACATATTATGTACTCCGCTGTTTCAGGATCTGCAGCAAAGACTTCCTTGATACAGATTGAGCTTGTTCAGGTAACACTTGACAGCCATGTGCGGTTTTAGAGCTAGGTCCTTGGATAAAAACCTTGCTGTGCCTGTGCCCCTGTCTCTTTCTCCAATGGACATTCTGCTTTTCCCTGATCCAGAGTTTTAGTGCACTACGGGCCATACATTTGGGTATTCCCAGTTCTGGCTCTGGACCAAGATAGAATGCCGATGATCCTTGCCTAGCTAGGTCATCGGCTTTTTCGTTGCCTTGGATGCCGCTGTGGCCTGGCACCCAGTATAATTTAATTCGGTTCCTTCGTGCCAGAGCTCCCAGTTCACCCAGGCATTCCCAGACGAGTCTCGACGATACCTTTGGGCTCATAAGCGCCCCAAATGCCGCCTGACTGTCTGAGCCTATATTGATGAGCTGACCTCCCCAAATACTCCAGCTCTTGTTCCTTCAGCGGTCTTTGACCCGTCTGTATACCAGGTTAATCCATCCTGAAGGAATGTTATATCTGTCCACATTCCTCGATCCATTTTGTTCACCTCGAATGGTTTGTGGTAATGATAAAGAGGGGTCAGTTGGTCCGATCTCGTTTGGAGTAGAGGTCCTCCGAGTGCCAAATCCTGACTTCAAATTCATTTTTTGCTTCTTGATAAATTAACTTGCTTTTTATCTACCAATCTTATTAGTAGTTAGTTTAGTATTTAGGTCGAAAACTAAATACTCCAAATCAATGGGCACCTACCTCAGCATCCTACAGGCAGAAATCTGTATACGCCATCGAAAGATGCGTATAGGAAGGTAGCAAGTCTTCTGATAGTCAAGCAGCCTTAAAAGAATGCCTAGAGAAGCTGACCAAATTAGACAAAGAAAATTCTGGGTCAGTCTACCAAGGCATAGAAAGTAGAAAGTAATCAAAAAGCAAACGATCTATCTAGAAAAGGAGCGAATACTCCACTGACTGAACAAGAACCGTTCCGCTGTCCAAGTTGAAACCAACTTAAAGTGGTGCTTACACTAGGTGCCTTCTCTGTTGAGGTTGGCGATTAATATGGCATATGACTCGCTGTCCAAAGCTTGGTGAATAAGGGTGTTTCCGTCGGTGTAGCTCCATTCTCTTATGCTACGTAGTCATGATTTCTTTTCCCTCCCTATGCGACGTTTTCCATCGATTTTTCCTTATATTATGAGCTGTAATTCTTCATATTCTGAGTGCCGCATTATGTGTCCAAGGTAGGAAGTCTTTTTCTTTTTGATTTTAATTGTGCCTGTGAGGTGTGCACGAGTTTTCATTCTGTTTAAAACTTCACAGTTTGTTGTTCTGGAGGTCCAACTTATCCTCAGCATCCGAAGATACATCCACATTTCAAACAGTGTACGTCAGTGGTATGTTTAACCAAAAATGACACATATGTCCTATCTTGACTCTATGTCATGTCCTATCTTTTCGTTGGACAAACTATAGTCATCATATAAAAAAAACTAAAAAAAATGTGCCAGTTATTTCTTATAAATGGGTTTATGCAAAATATATAAGTCTGGAAATACATTGTGACAGGGCTTAAATTCCAGCGAGATTATTGTGAATCATAATGAGACTGCAAAAAATGCTTACTTAATACAGCATACGATCGTTGCCAGATTTAAAACATAAATAAACAATAATGGAACAAATTTTTTACACTAAATAATTAATTATCTAATAGATGACATGATAAATTCCTTTCCACTGAACTAATTATGTATTTTTTGCATTCTCGCATGCTTTTAAGCTAATCTTGAAAAGCTACAATATCTCTAACAAAAATAAAGCTAATTCAGTTGAATCAAAGAACAAACTATTAAAAAATGATGCACCTTGAGGATACCTAGTAGATTTTTAAATTGCTTACTTTGCAAAACCATTCCACAGGGTGTTTTTTTACCAAAACAATAATAACATTTTGTTTTTCCTCATATAATAGACGGATGGAAACCTTGTAGAATGAGTGGGAGGGGAGAGGGGGTAACCACTGCTAGCTTAAAGATCTATTGTGTCTCCCTGCCTTCAGTTATAACCTTTGAATAACTCATCATACCTTAGACAAGGAAAGAGAGGGGACGGGTAACACGCATATTCTCCCGCTTTGATTCTCCCGTGATCGGATAGGCTAAAATTCGATCGGCGGCCATACTTTGGTGACAAGATTTCGAGGTGACACCGAGCGAATTTTTATGTTTTTTGTGACAACTGTTTTGTTTTAAATTTATAAACTGTGTTGTTTAGTATGGTGAGATGTTCAGAGTATGGCTGCAAAGGCTGAAGCGAGAAAAACGCGGCTGGAATTACATTTCACAGGTAAAAATCGATACACAACTTTTGTTATGTGGTCATAAAATGTAAATTTTTTTCATTATAGCAGTAAAAATATGTAAAATGCTTTTAATATGTCTTGTACCACATCCAAACCAAACTATTTTTAATAATTCCAAGTAGTATTTTCAATATCCTGTATTATAATTAATGTTTGAAACTATAAATATTGCTATTACTCAGACCGGATTTTACCAGTGGCGTAGGGAATTATAATCAGAGAAATACAATTTCTGCAATAAACATTTTTTTATATATTTTACATGTAAAAAAATGTATAAAGTATTGTTATCAAATATGTTAAATAATTGTAAACTATAAAAAAATGAAAAATTCTAGTGATAAAAAATCTGTATGTATAGTAATATAAAACTTAAATTTACCTGCCAAGATTTGTTGGGGGTGGACAAACTTGTGGTGGGCTACTTGTTACTACATACATATATTTTTTTAAATATTCTTTCAAAAAATTTGCTAATTTAAGTGTATAATAATAGTCTCAGTGAGTAATTAATAAAAATTTAAAAAGAAATAAAATAACACAAAGCTTCTAGAATTGTTTTATTTTTTTGTGAATAAATTCGGAAATTCTTAAAAATAAAATATTCTTATGATTGAAGGTAACAAATATTAAAAATTACATTATTCATTGAATCCGTACGCAAGTGTGAAGGGTAATGGATAGATTCATTATTATACCGTATGGTCGAAAAAAAAACGACGTCCACTTGGCTTGTAAATGACGATCGACGACATTCCCCATATAATTTTACATATAAAATGACAGCGATCTTCATTTCATAGCCATCGCTGACGCCGTCTTTTTTCGATGTCGTTTTGTATAGTTTTTATGTCATTTTATATGTAGAATTATATGGGGAATGTCATCGATCGTAATTTACAAGCCAACTGGACGTCGTTTTTTTTTCGATTAAACGGTATAATAATGAATCTAGCCAATTCTCTTCAAACTTGCTTACGGATTCAATATTCAATGAATAATGTAATTTTTAATATTCATTTGTGAAATTGTCATTTCCAAACAAACAACGTTGGACTAGTACTACAGCAAAGTAGAAGCTTCTGCGACGTCGAAGAAACGTTGTCTTGTAACCTTTTTTGCTTAAGTGATCTTTAGGTGATTCGGACAACGTAGTTACAATGTTGGACAATATAGAGTTTTCCGACGTCAGTTTCAGGACCTATTCCAACGTTATGCAAACGTCGTCTGTTTTACTAATTCCAACGTTGTTTAGATTTCCTTATTCTTACATTGGTAGGACGTCGAGTCACTACCTTTTTGCAACTGTATTGAACCATAACCTTAAATCTTAAATTTTCACTTCATTGTTCTGTTCAGTCAGACAGTTCAGTGCTGTTTTTTTTTTATAAAAAAAACTTAATTAAAATGGGACATAAGAAAGGTACATAAAAAACTAAATTTAAATATATATCGACATATATTACCGATAGTTTATCCACTCCCTCGTTTATTTAGATTATAGAGGGCGGCACAAGCTAGATTCTAGGATGACTAAATTAGGCAATCTTGCGACTAGTATACTACCTGTTAAGGCCGAACTGCGACTTTATTAGTCCAGTATGCGACTACTCGAACTACTCCATCTTAATCTCCAAAACAACAAAGTGAAAACCGCCATGTTGTTAAATAAGAAAATATTTCGTTCCTAAAATAGCAATTCCTGCTTTTTGAATCCATTAACTTGAAATATTTGACCCTAAAAAACACGCGGAAACAATTTTTTCGACTGCGAATAAATTATTTTCATTTTACTAAAAAAAAATTCAAGAAAATTTTTAAAACTTCTTTAATTTTAAGGCCCATTAGTATTTTTCAAAGTAGAAACAATACATTTATCAATAAAGTTGTTGGCGTTTAACTTTTTTGCCTTGGGTATCGAGTTACAGAGTCGGTTAAAGCGTTTCACTAATTATGATCTTCAAACATCCTCCACACTTAAATACTTTTCTTTTGTTTTCCTTCACTGCCATCTGACATATGTCTCTAACTAAATCGTAAAAATAATATTTTTACTATAATTATCCCAATTTAATATAAAACGCGACTTAGACGCCATATTAGTTTTGTATTTCTGTGAATTAGGATTTTAAACAACGTTGCAGTTTGTACTAAATTAGGCTTCTAGCCAATGTCGGTATCCAACGTCGTTTCGACCCAAAAATTATTCTCCAAACTAGTGCAGACTAGGGTTGGCACGAGGTTGTGCCGACGTTGCGCCCCGAGCGACGTTTGGTCGCGTGACACAACGTTGTCCCGACGTCCAAATGCTGCTTGGGTGATCAATTTTCATTATATATCTACCTACAAATCCTACAATGCGACCTACATTGTTTTATTTTTCTAAATAGTAAGTTAGTATTGTGTTTATTACGGTTGCAAAGCCGGAAACATCATACAAAACAAACGCCACCTGTTCAACGTCTTATTATTACCTAAAAAACGCATCCCATTATTCGAAATCGAACGCACGGCCGCAACTTAAAGGTGCGTATTCATTATCCGCACGAACGAACGAACGAACGAATGTTCGCTAGTGGTATGGACGGGGACCGCACGATAGGACCGCACGAGAAGACCGGGGGCATTTGTTGGCGAACGCCTTTGATGTACCGACTCGAAACGGATGGTCGAGCGAACGAACGAACGAACGGCCGCATGCGTTCGGTCCCCGTCTAAATATACCGCACTTTCATTCGTTCGTTCGTTCGTTCGGATAATGAATACGCACCTTAACATTACATGGATATGGACAAGCAAAAGCAGTGCGTTACCGCAGCACGGATGCACCCGATGTCTCGATCCCGCCGATGCGGTACTGTCAGTTCCGATGTTATCACAGAACTATGTAAGAAACAGTCCATGTTATTTTATATGATCAATTTTAAATAACTGTGTTTTAGAAAGATTTGTATTATGTAGCAAATTAGAAATTTGCTTGTCTGTCTTCTGTATTTGTTTCCAAATGATTTCATTTATTATTTTTTGTCATACGCTCCCAAAAACAGCTATTTTACGGACTCATTTCAGTCCGTAAAATGTTTCTTTTTCGGCCTAGGCCGTAAAGGTCGTCATGGCAACCTTTATGGACTAAAATCTAAATTGTTGATGAATTTGTGTGATTTTGTGACAAATTTGAATGACATGTCAAAATGCGATGAAATAAACAAAACTCGTTACTAAGATATGAATTTATAAACCAACTTTTTTAAACATTATAATTTCAAATATGGAAAGAATTTGCAAATATGCGTTCTAAAAAACTGTAAAGCGTATGACAAAAATAGTGTATGTAACACGTACTAAATTATGTTTTTAGGACTCATCTACTATTTCGGACTCGGCTAACGCCTCGTGCAAACAGTAATGATTCGTCCTAAAAAACATCATTTTAGGTACTAGTTACATAAATAGCTATTATTTGACTGTAAAATCATTTTGGTACATAAAATCTATTAGGCAGTGGCAATTGGCAATCTGGCAATATTGTGTACGGTTATTGTTTTAGCTAATTCGCCAGTCGTTGAGTCGCCTATCGGGAAGAAATAATGATTGAATAATAGACAGATTATTCGTTTTGCATCTACAAATAATTAAATTTATTTGCTGTTATTTGAATTTTCTTTTGTTTGAGTTTAAAGTTAAAATACGTTAGACAGTAAATTTTATATACGTAATACATACGTTTTTTTAGTTTTTTTTTCATATTTTTGATTCTGTTGCCTACCCTACTGTAAATGGTACTGCACGCCACTGGTATACACCCTTCCACGGTTGGGGTTTGGCCCTCCGAGCTTTTCCGACAGTCAAGGAGCTTTTCTTCTGCTGTGGTACCTGTGAGGTGGAGACTGGAGGATCTGTCTCCATTTTCTCCACCCCCTTAACTTTGTCTCTCCTTAGACCTGATACCGGTGTTCCGAATCTATAATAAAAGATATATCTCTCTTTCTCTATTGCCTTCTTTGATTTGAGGTCAATTCCTATTGTGAGGACCCTCCTCCCGATGGGAAACTTAGCATCCGCTTTAAAAAGATTCTAAAAAGCCACAATTTGCTTAAAAAATCGTCAAAATCGGCTCATTAGAACAAAATATATTGAAGTTTAACATGTTTATTTTAACATGTTGGTGAGTATAGAATTTCTTTTTTTTTGCAGAATTTTGCGGTAGAGCTTCAAACTGAGAATATTGCTGACTTCACCTTAGAAAATCTTGAAAATGAGTTACTCAGAGCTGGTGGCACTCACTACGGCACTGGAATGTAAAACTTACCGACGATTAATCTATCCAAAAATGATGAGTAGGCTAAAAAATAGCTAAAAACAAACAGAGAAAGACTTCTTAACTAAAATGCTACTAAATTTTTAAACGGTTTAATTACTATGTGTATTTTATTGAGACATTCATTCGTATATTATTAAGAAGTTATAGTCAAAATTTTATTTTCCAGGATTTCAACCTGTGAGTACTTTTATGTTTCTGTAATTATTATTTGTTTTAAATTTATTTTGTGTATTATATTTTATATAAATATTCTTAATGCTTGAAATGTATATGTACTTAAGAAATTGCTGCATGGTTATATTATAGTTATTTTTATTTAGGTATATGTACAGCTAGGGTGTCTCAAATTCGAATGCGACTATTGGAATATCGCAAACTAATATAATATAAAAGATTCTAAAAAGATCCAATTATGGTTCAAGTTGTGTTATTTTAGGACCAACAAAATGTCGTTTTTGAAAACTATAAACAGCCAAATATCGATCGAATTTGGAACACCTTGTATTGAAAAAGTGATGTTACAATATCGTGCCTTTGTATAAACATAATTATTTTAAAATAAACTTCTTTTATTTATACATCTTTTTTTTGAATTGTTCTTAATACACTACTATATTCAGCATATTTTTTTAAAAAACTGATGCCAACATAGAGCATCATCCTGTAATATATTTTTTTTAATAATCAGTATCAAACTAATTTAAAATAGCTAACAAAGTTAGGCAACTAATAAAACTTTAGATTTTTTTTATATACTGGCGCCATCTTTTCGTTGATATCAGAAGCATAATGCATTCATAACATAATATTGAATTTATTTAAATTAAAAGACTGTTTCTGATATTCTAAAAAATACTTAGATCTTTTTTCACTAAAATAGCTTTTTATTTTAAATCAATACAGTTTAATTGTTAAAACTGTTTTAAAGTTAAAAATATTTGAACTCTGTCTTTGAATTTTCCCATAGATGGCAGATAGTGAAAAAGTCAATGAAGAATGATGGTTTTCCGAATTTTTGTAAAATAAAAACAATAAACTCGTTTTTCGGTATAAAGCGTTAATGTTAGTTAAATTCGGTATAGTTTCAAAAAATCAGTGTGATTTTATTACCAGAAAGAAAATTGGCAGTGTATATTGGTAAATCTACTTTAGATTTTTGTTGTTAAAACACAAAAATTGATAAAGTAAAATCTATTTTAGCCTGTTTCATACTGTAAAGTCGAGGAAATACCTTTGGGAACGAATTAAATTAGATTCATAAGATGGTAATATTACTGGAACTGTGATAAGTAAGTAGTTAAAACAGTTTATTTTATAGGTTATGATATTTGGAAGGTTTTTAAAATGTTATTTTTAAAAGGCTAAATTGTATTCAGTTCGTCTTAATACCTACCTATACTCATGAAGTATAGTATAAACATATTTTCATCCTACAAAAGAATATATTACTTTTCTCTCAAGATAAACCGATAGATATTCTGTTATGGATACTATTAAGCCTTAGGCCCGGTTGTACAAACATAGCTTAAACTCGTATTTAAGTGACCTATGAAAAGCGCTGAATTCAGCAATTCTATTTTGGGATATTTTTCTTGTAGTATAATCAAAAACCCAGTATCCTAGAAAGGGCCTGGTCAATTTCAATAGTCAAATACCTACCTAATTTTTGGACTAAATTCAACGATAAGTAGTTATTCCTATGTCAGGCCTCAGAAATAGTTTACTTTCCAAGCATGATCATATTATGCATTTTTATTTAATAAGTAGTATCCAGTTATCTCTAAGTATTTATTTAATACAATTATTACATTATTACTAAAATTATTGTGATAATAACCTTACTATGATGGCTTAAGAAGGTAAGTATAAGATATTATTTACATATATTATTGTTGTTTTACTCTGTTATTATTGTTTCTGGTCTTCTATCATTAATATTTTACTCGTTTAGATTATACAGGGTACAGCAATAGTGTGTCGGGTATGTGTAGCTCCTAGAATAGAAAACCTGTTAATCTTGTTGAAGTGCAAACCTAAAGTATTACTTCAGGAAAATACTTAACTTCTATAGGGTGACCCAAAGAAGTGTGAGTAGATCGGGATGATTTTTTTTAACGAAACACCTTGTATAATATTGCATTTTGGCTTCCTTTCAGATCACTTTACATAATCCAAAGACATGAGTAAATATATTTCGATAATTTCAGATATACAGGGTGGCGCACCTCATTGGCCTCGGTGGTATTAATAAATAAATAAAATTTACATAATTTTTATTTAATTAATATGGTGTATACGGTTGCGAGTTGTTGAGGGCTGAGCCGTTCAATCTTTTGCTTCTTTTAAATAAAATTTATATATTTTTCCGCCTTTCTTAAAAAATTATTAATAATACAAGGAAACTGTCCTGAAATCAAAACTAAATTAGGTATTTACTTTAGATGGTCTGTACCATAGACAAACTAACAAAAGCAAGACTTTTCAAAGGATTGAGGAAGTCGAATTATTGTTTTTGCGCTGGCCAGTTGAGTCAGAAATCATCGCGCAGTCGCACTCGTCAAACCTAACCTAAATAAAACGAAAAACGTTTTTGCCTTGAACCATCCTTGAACGAACTGTTGAATTCCTGAATAGTGAAAAAGTCAATGAAGAATGATGGTTTTCCGAATTTTGTAAAATAAAAACAATAAACTCGTTTTTCGGTATAAAGCGTTAATGTTAGTTAAATTCGGTATAGTTTCAAAAAATCAGTGTGATTTTATTACCAGAAAGAAAATTGGCAGTGTATATTGGTAAATCTACTTTAGATTTTTGTTGTGAAAACACAAAAATTGATAAAGTAAAATCTATTTTAGCCTGTTTCATACTGTAAAGTCGAGGAAATACCTTTGGGAACGAATTAAATTAGATTCATAAGATGGTAATATTACTGGAACTGTGATAAAGTAAGTAATTAAAACAGTTTATTTTATAGGTTATGATATTTGGAAGGTTTTTATAATGTTATTTTTAAAAGGCTAAATTGTATTCAGTTCGTCTTAATACCTACCTATACTCATGAAGTATAGTATAAACATATTTTCATCCTACAAAAGAACATATTACTTTTCTCTCAAGATAAACTGATAGCAGATATTCTGTTACCGATACTCTTTTGGCCCGGTTGTACAAACATAGCTTGGTCGCTCGTATTCAAGTGACTTATGAAAAGCGCTGAATTCAGCAATTCTATTTTGGTATGTTTTTCTTGTAGTATAATCACAAACCCAGTATCCTAGAAAGGGCCTGGTCAATTTCAATAGTCAAATACCTAATTTTTGGACTAAGTTCAACGATAAGTAGTTATTCCTAAGTCAGGCCTAAGAAATAGTTTACTTTCCAAGCATGATCATATTATGCATTGTTATTTAATAAGTAGTATCCAGTTATCTCTAAGTATTTATTTAATACAATTATTACATTATTACTAAAATTATTGTGATAACCTTACTATGATGGCTTAAGAAGGTAAGTACCGTATGATCAAATAAAAACGGCGTCAGCGATGGCTATGAAATGAAGATCGCTGTCATTTTATATGTAAATTTATATGGGAAATGTCATCGACCGTCATTTCCAAGCCAACTGGACGCCGTTTTTATTCGATCGTACGGTATAAGATATTATTTACATATATTATTGTTGTTTTACTCTGTTATTATTGTTTCTGGTCTTCTATCATTAATATTTTACTCGTTTAGATTATACAGGGTACGGCAATAGTGTGTCGGGTATGTGTAGCTCTAGAATAGAAAACCTGTTAATCTTGTTGAAGTGCAAACCTAAAGTATTACTTCAAAAAAATATTTAACTTCTATAGGGTGACCCAAAGAAGTGTGAGTAGATCGGGATGATTTTTTTTAACGAAAAACACCTTGTATATTATTGCATTTTGGCTTCCTTTCAGATCACTTTACATAATCCAAAGACATGAGTAAATATATTTCCATAATTTCAGATATACAGGGTGGCGCACCTCATTCGCCTCGGTGGTATTAATAAATAAATAAAATTTACATAATTTTTATTTAATTAATATGGTGTATACGGTTGCGAGTTGTTGAGGGCTGAGCCGTTTAACCTTTTTCTTCTTTTAAATAAAATTTATATATTTTTCCGCCTTTCTTAAAAAATTATTAATAATACAAGGAAACTGTCCTGAAATCAAAACTATATTAGGTATTTACTTTAGATGGTCTGTAGTTACTTTGCTACAAATATGGAAATCGTAAATCATACAGGATGTTCAAAATTCTACGTCAAATTTTCTTAAAAAAAAATTTTCTTCGTTTTTTTTTTAAATGGAACACCCTGTATATTATTTTTTAGTAGATGGAGAAGTAAAAAATGAACATTTTTGTAATTAGAGTATTTCAAAATTTTTAAAGGCATTTGGCGCAGAATATTGAGCATCCTGTATGATTTAACAGTAACATATAGTAACAGACCATCTAAAGTAAATATGTACCTAATAATATAGTATAATACCTAATATATAGTATAGTACTAGTAATATATAGTTACTAGTAATATATAGTATAGTAGTATAGTACCTAATATACAGGGTGTTTCAAAACAAATGCGAAAAACTTTAGGGGGTGATTCCTTGTTCAAAATAAAGGGTAGTTTGCTTTATAAACGTTGGGTCAAAAGTCAACCATTAGGGAGATATCGCGGTACAAAGATGGCGGAAAAATAATGTTTTTATTTTTTATCTTGAAAACGAAAAGAGATAGACTAATGAAATTTTATGGAAGCATTACTGTTATGAAAACACTTTCAGGTAATTTTTTTACTTTTTTAAAATGAGTGGAAGGGGTTGAAATAAACTACCCCTATCATTCTTGTTAACGAAATTTAAAGAAAAATCTTATCAAACACATGCAAATGCTTTAATTTGGATAGTTTAGTTTGTTTAGAAACTTTTTTACCTCTTGTGTTTTTTTGATGAAACTCACCGATTGGAAATTAAAAAATAAAATGTAAAGCATTACATGTTAAGACAAAAAACATTTTTAGATTAGGAATCTAGTGATAATAACGATAATAATAATCATCTAGATAATAACGTATTGCAGTAGAGTAATGTCAAATAAAATAATATTAGGAACATCCTAAAAAGTAACAGCGGCCGACTAGATTTTTTCCTAAAAAAATTACAGCAGCCCACTAGATTCTTTATCAGAAAATGTTTTTTGTCCTGACATGTAATGCTTTACATTTTATTTTTTAATTTCAAATCGGTGAGTTTTATCAAAAAAACACAAGAGATAAAAAAGTTTCTAAACAAACTAAACTATCCAAATTAATTTTTTTGCATGTGTCTGATAAGATTTTTCTTTAAATTTCGTTAACAAGAATGATAGGGGTAGTTTATTTCAACCCCTTCCACTCATTTTAAAAAGTGAAAAAATTACCAGAAAGTGTGTTTTCATAACAGTAATGCTTCCATAAAATTTTATTAGTCTATCTCTTTTCGTTTTCAAGATAAAAAATAAAAACATTATTTTTCCGCCATCTTTGTACCGCAATATCTCCCTAATGGTTGACTTTTGACCCAACGTTTATGAAGCAAACTACCCTTTATTTTGAACAAGGAATCACCCCCTGAAGTTTTTCGCATTTGTTTTGAAACACCCTGTATAGTATAAACCTAAATATAGTTTTGATTTCAGAACAGTTCTTGTATTTTTAATAATTTTTTTAAGATGGGCTGAATAATATATTTCTAAAACTATCGAAATATATTTACTCATATCTTAGGATTGTGTAAAGTGATCTGAAAGGAAGCCAAAAATGCAATAATATACAGGGTGTTCCATTTAAAAACAAAACATGCAGATCTACTCATACCTGTTTGAGCCACCCTATAGAAGTTAAAATATTTTCCTGAAATACATCCTGATACATACTTTAGGTTTGCACTTCTCAAAATTCTCAATTTTTTTTATTCTCGGAGCTACAGATGCCCGACGCACTATTGCCGGACCCTATATAAAAAAAACGGCGTCCAGATGGTTTGGAAACGAACCATCATGACATTCCCCATATAATTGTACCTATAAAATAACAGCGATCTTCATTTCATAACCATCGCTGACGCGGTTTTTATCGATCATAATATGGTACAATATGATCGAAAAAAAAACGCCGTTAGCGAGGGCTATGAAATGAAGATCGCTGTCATTTTATATGTAAAATTATATGAAGAATGCCCCCGTTGTTCATTTTCAAGCCAACCAATTTCAGAATACCTAGAATTACTCGTACTATAGGAGATTCAATAAAAGTTGGCTTGCACGTCATCAAAATATTTTCCGAATACACATTGCAATGTTGCCACGGCTATTTTTTTTATTTTGCCAAGTGTCAAATAAAATTTAAGTTTGGTTTGGAAACTTTCCTGGACTGGGTCCTTTTGATTCTGAACTGGATGGCATGTGTCCATCAGCAATTTACCATTAGCTGAAGAAGTATGATTCTTGAGTTGGGGGGTATAAATTCATTATTAAATAACATTATTATCATCAAAAGAATATATTAAAAGCGCATTATAATGAGAAAACTTTCCTGGACTAGATCCTTTCGAACTGGATGGCATGTGTCCATCAGCAGTTTACCATTAACTGAAGAACTATGACTCCTGGATTGGAGGGTATAAATTTATTATTAAACAACATTATTATCACCAAAAGATTCCAATTCCAATTTATTTATTTTAAGTTTAAAATATTTTGCAACTCTTAGTCTATTTAGAGTCTCTCCAAGTACCATGTACAATTAATACCATCAAAAATAAATCCTCTTGTGGGACCGACGGGCTAACTTTAAAAATGTTTTCGAATCTGCCAGAAAGCACTCTGAATCACCTAACAACTTTAATAAACATGTCGTTCCAAAATGTCTTAAGATGGCAATAATCATTCCTCTGCACAAAGGAGGAGACAAAGATGAAGCTTCTAACTATCGCCCAATTGCACTCCTTCCAACGCTATCTAAGATCATAGAAAGGTTGGTTAAGAGAAGGCTGGTGGTATCTTTTCTGTTTAAGTACAAAATACTTACTGAATATCAATTTGGATTTCTAAGCAACAAGTCCACAAATGACGCTATGTTTTCCCTCCTTAATAAAGTTTACTCCAGCCTAAACAACCATCATTCTACAGCAACAATTTTCTGTGATTTTTCTAAGGCGTTCGATTGTGTAAATCATAAGATCTTAATTAATAACCTGCAGCACTATGGGTTCAAGGGATCATCTCTCGAATAGTTTAAGTCGTATCTGAGCAACAGAAGTCAACTTGTGAGGGTGGATACCACGTTGCCTTCTAGCAAGCCAATAGAATGTGGAGTACCACAAGGCTCAGTACTAGGCCCTATTTTGTTTCTTCTTTTAATTAACAACATTGCTAACATAAACATCAGTGGCAAAATATGTCTTTTTGCGGACGACACTAGCTTCACTTGGAGCAACAAGGACATCACGGCACTTCATAGGATTATATCAAATGACTTAATCACCATTAAATCTTGGTGCGATTCGAACCTCCTGAGTCTCAACATTTCTAAAACTAAAGCTTTGTCGTATAAAAACTCGTTGCAGCCTTTTGTACTTAACAACACCACCATTGACGTCGTCAAATCTGTAAAGTTCTTGGGCTTGTTGTGGACAATTCTTTGTCGAAAAAATTGAGCTCTGCCTGTTTTGCATTAAGGTCTGTTTCTAAGAAGCTTAACTTTAACTTGTCAGTGGCTAGAACTGTTTATTATGCACTTTTTGAGTCGCACTTCAGGTATGCCCTTCCATTCTGGGGTACGTGTTGTGCGACTCAATTTGACCGCATTTTCAGGCTCCAGAAGAGAGCTGTTCGATATTCACTGGGACTAAACAGCAGAACTCATTGCCGGGACTTTTTTAAAAAATTTAAAATATTGACTCTTCCTTCCTTATTTATATTTGAATCCGTTTGCCTAGTAATACGTAAACATGTATCAGCTTCTCAAGAAAGGTCATCTCACACTTATCCACTCAGGAACGCGGAGCAAGATCTTTATCTACCTAGCCCATACTCAGAGTTAGTTAAAAGTTCAATATTATACAACTCGAAAAAAATGCACAATCACCTGCCATTTGAAATCAAATCCATAACATATCCATTTTTTCATTTCGCAAAGCATTGAACTCTTATTTACTAGACAAGGCTTTCTACGCCGTAAATGAATTATATTTTGAAAATCAAATTTGGTCTTGTAAATACTGGTCTAATGTTTGCTATTGCTATATTTACTAATGACATCGAAATGAATTTATTTAGAGGTCATTGATATTTTACTATAAACTAGCTAAATATTTTTGAATATTATTTTTATTTATTTGTTCTTTGACATTGTAAACATTTATAAATGTTTATTTTAACAATAAGACTGACAATATTATTTGTATAATGTTTTGTATTATCTTTTGTTTGTTTGTTTGTGTACCTTGTTTTTTTACTTTGTTTGTTAGTTTACCTTTGTCTACAAATTGAAAAAATTTTTGACAATAAAGGCATTTATTTAAGTCTGTAGGTTATTGACAATGATATGGTCGAGGACCGCGGTTCGGATTCCGCGTAAATATAGTAATAAGGCCCCGTTCAGATTAGCCTTAGCAGCGAAAAGAAGACGTCAACTTAAACACATAATATTAGGACACCTTGTATGTTGTTTAAAAAACGATCCAGGTTAACAAAACAGCACCAACCACACAAACACGCTGTTCCAGATATCTGGCGATGTGGAAAATCGACTTAAACGAATTTTATGTTTCCCCCTCAATGAGCACTCATAAAACCTTTGAAAATTCACCTTCATAAAGAGAGACCTCCCTTTATCATGGCATATATATGTCTACGGGATGCCGTTTTACAGATGCGTGGTCCCTTTCGTGATGCCTCGGGAGGTGGCCAATTAAAAGGGGGGGCTTCGGAGAGACATTTCGGGTTCCGGGAATTGGCTGGGCCGTATCCCGGGATTCCGCGAACCGGGATAAACCGGGTAATCTATAGCGGATGGAGTCAACGAAATGGGTATTCGAGTAAAGGGAGTATAATCTTCGTTTATAGTACCATAGTATAAGGAAAACAGTAGCTCCATTATCTGAAATATTTTCCGTCAACCGATAAAATTTATGTGGGAACCAGGGTTGGGTAGGTAGAAAATTTTATATAGGGTGTTTCAAAAAACATGTGCGTGTTAGCGAAATAGTGTAAGCAGTTCAATGACTATTAAATTTTGGCTCTTGATATTTTGTCGATTTCGGCCACTTTGATGAGATAAACGCAATTTTATTAATTTGCCTTGATCCAAGTCTAATAGAACTTTATAAAATACAGTGGTGGCCAAAAGTATGGAAACTTTTTTAATTTGTCATTTATGCTGGGAAATTAAAATATGAAATAAAACGATTTATATAATCGTGACCTACAAATAATTTCCTACAAAACCTAATACATTTAAATAAAAAATTACAGCTATCAAAAAATATATAAAAAATTATGAATATTTTCTTGGTCAAAAGTATGGAAACTTAAGAAGAATGTTTATTAAAATTCAAGATAATATAAAAATGACTAAAATTTAGTGGAATATCCCTTTGAAATAATTACTTCTCTACATCTTTGTATCTTCGTGGCATTGAATCGATCAATTTCGTACAATCTTTACTGGAAATGGCCGCCCATTCAGTTTTTAGCACTTCCCATAATTCATTTTTATTTGAAATAGAATGGCTTCGAATTTTGCTATCCAAATGGTCCCATAAATTTTCTATGGGGTTAAGATCCGGAGAGTGTGAGGGCCAATCCATTAGTGGAACATTATGTTCATTTAACCAATTTTGAAGAAACCGAGATTTGTGCTTGGGATCATTGTCTTGCTGGAACAACCATCTGAGTGGCATTTCTTCATCGGCATGAGGCAGCATATTATTCTCCAATATGTCTTTGTACAAAAACGGTCCATTATCCCATCAATTTTAACAAGAGGACCAACACCTGAGCGAGAGAAACACTCCCATACCAATATACTCCCACCCCCATGTTTTACTGTGGGCATCTGGTACTTATGGCTGTACCGTGTACCTTTTGGTCTTCGGACATAACGTCTCCCGTCACTACCAAACAGTTGAAACTTGCTTTCGTCGCTAAACAGTACAGTATTCCATTTCTGATAAGACCAGGTGAGATGATCTTGAGCAAATTTAAAGCGGGCTATCCTATTTTTCTTTGATATTAGTGGTTTCTTCACCGCAACTCTTCCAAAAAGTCCCATGTCATCCAACCTTCTTCTCACCGTGCGTGCAGACACCGATATTCCCCTTTGACCCATTTCTCGAGAAATGTCTGTGGATGTTTTTCTTGGATCTCCCATTGATATTCTCTTCATTACTTTCATTGTCCTGTTGCACAACTTTCTTGGTCTTCCTGACTTAAAAGCTGTTGAAACGTTCCCTGTTTTATTAAATTTACGATTTATTTTCGAAACGGTGCCTTTTAAAATGTTTAAATTTTTACTTATTTGAATTTGTTTATAACCGCTCTTGTATAATTCAACTATTTTATTTTTTAAATCCGTAGAGAAATATTTAGACTTGGGCATGATGTTTATATTTATCTGAGCAAATCGTACCGTTTATCAGCTTAAACTAAATAATTTTAATGTATTTATTTATGGTTTCCATACTTTTGGCTACAAGAAATCTATTGTTCTCCTACAAAAACTGCTAAACAGATTTTTTTCGCTGTGTAATTTTTGGAATACTTTTATTTGTTGATAAGCTGTTCATTTATATTCCTGAGAGTTTAAGCATAGCAATATTTTCTGTGATATTTTAAAAAGTAAAACGTTTCCATACTTTTGGCCACCACTGTATGTAGCACTTATAGTAATTTTTGCCCTCAAAATTTCATTCGAACTACTAAAAGCACTTGGAAGAAAATTATAATAAATCGAAAAAATATTAACACTTTAACACCCTGTAACTACGAAACAAAGCAAAATCGGACATCGGACCTATGTTGATATGAAAAATAAATATTATTTTTACGTGAGGAATCTCCCCACGATAGATGATACATGTTTTTTGAAACACCCTGTATATTCTTATATCTATTCTTCGTGCAATGTATATCTTAAGTTACAGTACATTTTAGCCCATGATCTATTTGATATTTTTTATGAACTATAGTTACCTCCCTGTATTATTTTATGACAAAAGCACAAGAGTAAAAATCGAATTTTAAACTTCGGTGAAACGTTTGCTTAATATGAGCTTTTTAAAATTTAATTCAATTTTCCGCTCCAATAAACAGGTAAAGCTTTTTTTCGTTGTTTTTATCTGGATCATCATTTTTTTAATTTTGTCAAAAGAGCGAATGCATGAAGAGAATTAATTTCACGTATCCTTAGTAGATGACGTCTATAGATTGACCTCGCTAAAATTATCATTAATTGTCATTCCCCAACCATCTTTGACGCTGTTGTTTTTTCGATCATAGGGTAGAACTTAAGATATCCGACTCACTGTATTACAAGACCTTCTATACGCTTGGTGTATTCTCCGCCGGTGCTGCCACCATCGGAGAATATCGTAAACAACTGATATATACAAATACACGAGTTTAAATAGCGAGTATACGAAAAATTTATTATATAATTCTAAAAGTGTTAGGAAGTACATATAATTTGTGAAAATTCTAAAAAAGTAAATATTTTAATATCTTCATAAGGTCTAACCACGGCACATAAATCACACGGCAGGCCAACTCGCTTTAGTGGGAACCATAGAGAAAGTTAATAGTTTAGAGAGTGGTGAATCGCGTGGTAAAATGTTGGGAGATTGCGCTTTTAGCGCCCTCTACTTGGTTACAGGTACGAACTATGAAAGAGCGGGAGATTTAAATTATTATTATACTTATTATTTTTAAGGCAATTAAAACTAAGAGTGCCCTTAACCAAAAACAGTGATAGAAATGGAGATACCTACTCAATTTTTATATTATCATGATATTAAAGGATATAAATACAGCATTTATAATCCTTTTACACCTTTTTAATCAAAGTCTTACACGCTAATATAAAATTTGACTATCTCCATTTATTTCACTATTTTTGGTTAACGGCACTCTTAATTTTAATTTTCCTTTTTTTATGGGAAAATGATTAAATGGGAAGAATTGAATGGGAATGGAAAGAGTGACCAATTATTGTATTTTGTATTAATTTATAATACCCCTATTCTACTAAATATCTAGCTACATTGTACTTACAGTTAAATAGCTACATTGTACTAGTTATATACATATTTACAGTTTTATGATGGCTATTATTTCTTTTCATTGTGCTATCTATTGATTCGATCCGACTTGAGTACTATACCTCGAGATGGCTCCAGGAATTATTTATCTTTACAGGCCTAGAATATGAAGATTCACAGTAGAATTTTTGGTTTTACTGCCTATTAGAAACAAACCTACCCCCCTACATCAAGGGACATACAATTATGCCTTGTTCTCGGCCATGATATTCCTTCCATTCTATATCCAACATCCAACTTAGCACACCTTCTGGTTCACAACAGGGCCTAGACTGGTCGGATGATATTTTAACAGAATAGCCCTTGATATCTCTTTCACACTTTCATTTAATAATTAAATAGGAGGGCTGGATGGTATAATTTCTAGAAAGAATAGCCTGTGAAATAAAAACTTCTGCATGGACATTACCTTTCTTACCTTTGTCTGCTATTTTTTAATAAAAAACAACTGTTTAGTTTGCAGAAAAATAAAATTAACAATCAAAAATTTCTTAAAAAATGATCAAGCCTTGTACTACGCCGCGTGCCGCTTTTTGAACAAACAACAAACAAAAGAATGAGGTTAGCGGCGTTGCCAATGTCAATTTTCTAAACTACCCAAAAATCTAAATTAAATTCGCCAATTTGGGGAGAAAAATGTCCCGATTCACCAACAATTCCCCATATGATTATTTTAACAAAAAAAATAATTTTAATAAAAATACAATATTTATTATATATGTTAGAGAGTTTAAACTGTAAATTACCTCCTTGTTTTTAATCCCTTCCCTAGTAGTCATTAAATAATTTGAGGTCACTAAATTTTCTTTCAACTGAAGCATTTGCAAAGGGAAGCACAAGTAAAAAGCAGATTATAATTTTTAAGTTGGGAAAGATATATCGTCCCGCTCCGTTTTTAAAGCTAAAAATTTTACGCCATTTTCAATCAGCAATAAAATGTTGAAACTCCCCTTATTTTCGCCCCCTATTGCTAAAATCCCCACAAAACTCCCAATCGGCTCCGGATTCCCTACAAATTGGCAACGCTGGAGGTTAGCGTGTTCTTTCTGAATATGCTAAGACTAACGGACTAGTGTCGAAACACAGATAGCTAGATGGACGTATTTCGGCACTTGCGTCGATGCGCTACAGGTACATTTGCCTGCGCGTCGTATGTCTTCTGGCAGTCTTTTAATTTTTCTGTTTGTCTATGGTGGGAACGCTACGCGCATATCCTTGCGCACGCCGCCATTATGAGTGCCAGCAACATAAATTAACCAGTGCCGTAGTCAGTCGTAGTCTTTGTCATCGACAACATACAGTTACGGCAGTTTTGAGTCAGTAGAGTGCGGCTTAATTTATTTCATTCTTTTCTTGAGTGATATATTTTGTTTTTTATTTTTGTTTATTGTGTGATATATTTGGTTTTTGTAGATTAGTAGTACAATGGAAGTCCGAAATTCTTTTAGTTTTAATACTCAATCATTGCCTACGGCATTCAAAGTAATTTTTATTATTAGGTATCCTGCAAAATGACAAACAAGATTCATTTCTAAATTACTGTTTTTCTGATTATCCTTATCTATTTTTAATTTTTATGGATAGCTCATGATAATTCAGAGAGAAAAGAACAGAGATCTCGTTGTTTTTTTATAATAAGGTCTGCCGTTTTTAATAAGATGTTTGCCAGATCATTTTGGCAATTTTCAGTACCAGTGTGTAATATTCGGACACAAAGTTTTTTAAATGTTCTTCTAAACTGGATGAATTTATCCTGGATGGGAATAATGATAGGTTTACAAGATAAAGTTGTCGTACCAGATTTTTATGAGTGCAACTGTACACTCAAATCTCGCGACAAGCTTTTATATACGTTATAAGTTTATAATATAAGTTTTAAAGAGAAAGTTAATTTTTTTCTTTTTAATGTATTTAAATAAAAGCTTGTTTTTAAAAGGTTTTTTTTTCTTAAATTTATTTTTTACTTTTTAGTTACGCTGGTTTCTCAGTGCCACACACTTAAACTCAATTCTTTTTCTTAAATAACTTCCTATGGGTATCCTAATAATATGTTTATCGATCTTTATTAAAAAATTAGAACGACAGCTGTCAAATTTGGCAGTTCAAATGTGAGACAAATAAAATGAAAACCGACTATGGAGTAGGGAGCATCCAATATATCGATTTTTATCAAAATCGGACAACTTTGAGATTTTTTTGACAGCTGTCAAATTTGACAGCTCAATTTTTTTCTTTCATTTCAACCCATGGCCATCCTATATATAGATTTTTATCAAAATCGGACAACTTTGAAATTTTTTTGACAGCTGTCAAATTTGACAGCTCAATTTTTTTTTCTTTCATTTTAGCCCATGACCATCCTATATATAGATTTTTATCAAAATTGGACAACTTTGAAATTTTTTTGACAGCTGTCAAAAATTCTGGTCGTGCATTGCAAGAAAATGTATTGTCATCGGGACTGAACCTCCATGCCAAATTTCAATTTCCTACAATGAAAGGAAGTGCTTCTAATTTAGCTTACAAAATTTGCCCCGAACAAACGGGGAAAAGCTAGGGACTGTTTCCCATTGGTAAAAATCTTACCATAACAACATTAGACACCCGAGCTGGTTTAAGGTTGTCGCCCACTAGACCGCGGCGCGACGCGGCGCGGCGCCATGTGGAAATTTCTTTTGTCTGCTTGCCATGTATTTAAATGGACCAACGCACATTAGAGCGCGCAGCGCAGAAGCGCGCGGCGGGATTTCCGTCAAGAAGTCGGAAGACTTCTCTAGCAACTTTTTTCCGTCTCCCGCGTTTCGGCGCGTTGCAGTGTGCGTACTCACAAGGGAAATAATTTTTCATTCGAGTTTTTTCAGTTGGCTTTTTGACTAGGAACTAGCGATATGTATCAATGGCAGAATTGTATTTTTAAAGGTAAATTAGGCAAATCGATTTTCATAAAGGAATATGATATTTTTTTTAGTCTTCCCTCACTAGAGACAGATGGACGAAATGCCTTTCTATCAAAGATTTAATCTAATTGAGAGATGTAGAGGCAAAACTGGCAATCTCCACTTTTTAACAAAAGTGACAATCTCCAATTTTTAAATTCTAATTACCTAAATATATAAAAAAGATCAGGGTTTTTTTGACCACATAACTAATATACACATCAGAATAAATAAGAATTATCAAAAATATTAGTAATTAGTCTCTTCTGAAAAAATATGATGAGTAGATATACCCGGTGTTTTTTCTTCTAAAACCCTGAATTGAGGAGTGCGTAAAATGTTTCCTTTGTATTTTGTAATACTGAAAAAAATGATTTTGTCTTTTATTAAATCTGGAAAAAGATGGTAAAATTCTCCAAACTTCTTTCTTTTTTTGTTAATCGTATGAGTCCAAACTTTTCCTCACCTCCTCATCCTCTTCCTCTGTTAGAAGAGCACAAAAAATACGCTTTCGTCCGTACTTGAACTCATTGCTTTAAAAGCTAAACTACAGTAAGTAAAAAACACTTCGACTATAACTAAATAGCGTTGCCGCGTTTCAAAAGCGCGCTATAGTGGGCGCAGTCCCTTCGCAGCCGGAAAAAATTCTCTTCCCAGTGCCGCGCCGCGCAGCGGTCTAGTGGGCGACAACCTTTAAACTCTCTCTTCCCCTTCTGGTCCTCAAAACCTACAATATTATCACGACCACTATTATAAAATAAATTGCACTTGATATTCATATTATCAATACATAGAACCCAATATCGATTAAGTTCATCCGGTTCATCGATAAATTTTTTGATACGTTTTAATCCGGCCCCGACTCGGCACCCATAATGGTGTTTTCAAGGTCAAATTTTATAGAAATTTTAAACAATGGGATCTGGGCAGAGTTAGCCTGCCGCGTGATTTATATGCCGTGGTCTAACTTTCATTATTCCAGCTAAAAAAACTTTTTAGATGTGTTCATCTACGATAGCGAGCATAACTTTAATCACCGGTTTTGCTAGTGGGGGCATAATTGGGGCTATTTCGGCTGTAGCGAAATTTTTTATAGGTACATAATTATTATTTTAGAAGATGTTCATAAAATATTTAATCACTAGTTGATTAAAAAAAATATACCTTAATATTGTAAATTATATTTTATCCTCTCATAGTATCTATTTAGTTTTTTGATTATGTAACGAGCACTTTGTTTACTCACTTGTTTCGTCGAATTGCTTAAGCCCACGGCCACACAGAAAGCGTTTTTAGCTTTTTGCGTCTCAAGCGTTTTTTGCGATTTTACCGTTTTAAGCGCTTTCTTCGATTTGTGTCCATTAAAAACACGCAAAAGACGCGGCAGGTCTGCAGTTTCTATCAAGATGTCAATTTAGTAACGTCGCAAGCTCGTGGATTCCCGGCAAAAAATATTTTTTACGCGTCAAAAACTTATTGTTTCTAGTAAAAAACTCTTTTACCCAAAAAAAAATATTTTTTACGTGTAAAAAACTATTTGTTACACGTAAAAAAATATTTTTTACGCGTCAAAAACTTATTGTTTCTAGTAAAAAACTCTTTTACCCAAAAAAAAATATTTTTTACGTCTAAAAAACTATTTGTTACACGTAAAAAAATATTTTTTACGCGTCAAAAACTTATTGTTTCTAGTAAAAAACTCTTACCCAAAAAAAATATTTTTTACGTGTAAAAAACTATTTGTTACACGTAAAAAAATATTTTTTACGCGTCAAAAACGATTTGTTTCTCTTAAAAAACCTTTTTTTACGCAGAAAAAAAACACTTTACGCATAAAAAAACTATTTTTTACGCGTAAGAAAATATTCCTTTAATTTATTACTTTTTCATCATTTCAAACTAGCGATGGGAACTATCGAATGAATTAGACTATCGAATGGTTACTGAATGAATGATTTCAACTATCGAATGGTTTTATTCGAATAAAATCATTCATTCATTTGTATACTAAAGCGTCTGTGACAACCTTGCCTTGCAACTAAATGGTTATCGTTGAGCCACGACTATCGAATGCTTTTGATAAATGAAATTTAGTATTCGTTTGATTTTTGTGTGCGTCAGTGCATTATTAGTTCTTCCAAATTTTTATAACTTCACCTTATAAATACTGTGCTATTTTTGCGTTTATTAAAATATTTAAAATACTAAAATAGTAGTTTTTTTTAATTGACGATGTGTGCGTGTGCAGGTGTCAACATTTTTCCGAAAATTTGTGTGATTTTCCGTAGCCCGATCTTTCAATTATTTTATTTTATATGGTATATATGGTCTATTTTTTAATGGGGAATTTTGAGAAGTAGCAATTTTTAAGAGAGATGAGATGAACTTAGAATTCATTTTAAAAATACATATTTGTATTTTAGATGTTTTAATAATATGAATTAGTTGGAACTTAATAATCATATTTAAGTAATGCGGTTAAGTAAATGGTTATCGAACTCATACTATGGGGTGAGAAAATTAAATTGAAAGTTTTACACGTGCCAATTTAAAAAAAAAAGTTAACGATGTTTGTATTTTGTTTATGCTAATTCTCTTACATGTAGTTTTTTACGAAGAAATATTTCATTTATTTTTTAAAGTAAATGCCAGTAAAAGTAAATATTATATTTAAATAGTAATATAAAGTACCTAATATAAATAATTTTGATTTCTAATTTTTTATTTATATTTTCCTTCCATTACACTGCATGCTTAGAAAATTAATAAATGTTCATATTTCATGATTTTAAAGTTTGTTGTTAATATAACAAATTAGTTCTGTAAATATTATTATTTAATAAACCAACGTTGCTAAAAAATTTAAAGACTATATTATTTTTAAATAGGATCTAATATAAATAATTTTGATACCTAATTTGTTGTTTATATTTTGCTACTACGTAAAAAAATGTTTATATTAAATTATTTTAAATTTTGTTGTTAATAGGTATAACAAATTATTACTGTTATTATTATTTTTATTGAACCAGTCTTTGCTTAAAAACATTAAAAATAATTTTCCTACATCCAAAATAACAAGTATTATTGCAGTGTAACAACAGAATATTAATAAAAAAATGCAAAATATATAGACATACTATCCCTAACTAACTAAAGCCAAACAATAATATTCTTTGCTAATATCAACTGATACCAATATATGGCAACAGCGCCCTTCATAATATATTTTCTGTGTAAATACTAGCACCTCAATAAAAAAAATAATGTGTCCTTATCTTTATATGACTCCGCAAAAAATCAAAGATGCCGGCTTCTTTCATAGCATTGCCACCGACCGCTGTCGGGTTTCTCGGAAAGAAACCTACGTCGCCGGGCGACAACTAAAATCCAGTTAATATTTTATTATAATCGATCGTGACGAATAAATGAATTTCATAAATGAATGAATTTTATAAATGAATGGTTTTTGCTGCCGAATTACTAGAATACAATACTTCAAGGCAGATGACGCATCTATTCGATAATTTTTATTCGAATAGTTTTCAACGAATGTTTTTTTACTAGCTATCGAATTATTCGAATGAATTGCAACTATCGAATGTTTCGATAGTATTCATTCGATAGTTCCCACTACTATTTCAAACTACACTTTTTCAAACATTTCCTTCAAATTTTTGAATTTAATACAATCTTCCTAAACAGTA
The DNA here is from genome assembly GCF_002938485.1 of Sitophilus oryzae. NCBI lineage: Eukaryota > Metazoa > Arthropoda > Insecta > Coleoptera > Curculionidae > Sitophilus > Sitophilus oryzae. Next base: position 59,283 of record NW_022145926.1, on the reverse strand, counting down.
GCTGTTCTTTATAAAAATATTTTTAGATAATACCCTAAAATGAAAAAAAAAATGCATACTATTTAATTTAGTTTTATTGTATTATTAAATATAACATCCGCCTATGACGGGGTCTCATCTTAGAAAACGCTAAAGACGCTACAAAAAACAAACTAATTTGTTTTCATTTGCGTTTTTTGCGAGACACGCCGAACGCTACACGCCTTTGGTGTGGCTACTCCTATATAATCCTGTTATTTTGTTTTAGTCGCTAAAAACGCTTTCTGTGTGGCCGTGGACTTAATCCGTTTTTGCTTTTGATTAAAACGGTGTGAAAAACTATGAAACTATAAAATGTTGTTTCGGGAGAGTTGAATATCCGGGAAAGTTGAGTTATTGAATGTTTTTGCGCCCAACAACGCCCTATAATTACGCTTTCCTTTACGCGTTAACATTTTTTCGGAAATTTTATTAACATTTGAAATTGTCACAACACAACACGATGCCTAGTTCGGATTCTTTCTCGCTTATTTTTTACTACCCGAAACAGCGTTACTTCACATAAACTTCATACCTGAGTGTTTTAGAGTTTCAATAACTGCACTAGCAAAAAATTAAAATACTCAAATATTATGACAAAGCCACGATTTCAATATTATTTTAATGCGATCAACATGAACTGTAACCGGGACGGCGTGAAATACATAGCGAAAATTTCTGATTTCTACCGTATACAGCGATGCCGTCGGAATCTTTTAAAATCAACCGTAAAATTGCAATCTAGCCGATAAAAAATTGACATACATTTTAATGTGAACCGTAACAGTTACGATCCGGTTGATTCCTAGAAACGTGCATGCCGAAACCCGTTCGGGCTTCCCGAAAGTTCGTAGTTTCCGGGAATCCTTCATTTATGCTTCCCGCCGCTCCGGGTCCAGATGGACGTTCGTTCCGGGAAACCGGAAGTAGTTCGGCGAAAATTCCGGTCGATCGACGACTTCTCGCTGAAAAGAATTTTCTCTCGGGTATTGTTCGTTTTCGGTAACAATTAACGCTATATATCATTCTATTTAGTTCTAGGTATTGTGCACCACGTTGAACAAAATTACTAAAGCGGGCCCTTCACGTACAGTTTTTCGGCACTTCTGGAGTGATACTCCTTCATTCCTCAAATTACAGTTCAAAACTGAAATGAAATTCTTGTATTCCTTTTCAGAAGTTATTCGGGATTTAAATGGAAGTATTGGATATGGCGTTTGTCGCCTCAGCCTGAATATCTGTTGGTAATTTACTTATTTCGTTTTGAGTCATTTTTGGCTCCAATTCAATCAGCAATCGAGGCGAAAGAGAATTAAAAAATATTGACTCAAAACTGACAACTAAAGAGACAGCTTTATTTATTTGTCAAATTACATAGAAACCAACGCCAACCCAGCACAATATTTTTCCTACTCGTAAGAAATTCCTTGAAATAATAATTTCTGAATATTTTATAACAAGAGAGAAAGAAGCAGCCATATAAAACGTAATTTCTAAATAGAAATTAGAACAATCGCATTTCGTTTTCGTCATCATGACAACCAAGATGACAACATCATGACAATTCGTCATGTTTGTTAATTTTTTGGTGATTTACCTTTTTTCTAAACTCTCCATTTTATTCACTTATGAATATGGATAGGAACAAATCCTTTGTTTCAGATAGGTATTTATATTTTGTTACTTATAATTTTCGGTTATACTATTTGTTATTTTATTTGCTGCAGGAGCCAGTATCATCTATTTTTTATATGTATTGGTGCCCCCTTTCTCTGATAGATATGTTAAAGACACCCGGTGAGATAAAAGTAAGTAGTTATATTTATCATCTTATTAAGAAAAAAGTAGAAGTAGTAGTGTCAAAAATATTTCGAACTTCTCTTAACATAACGAATTAATACAATTAATTTTTTTCATTTTTTTGGGTAGGTAGTTTATAGCTGTGGTTTATAGTAACCAGAAACTTATTTTACGGCTCTGGTGCACAATAGGTCCCCACGCATTTAACACTTTTTTGGGATTTTTTTGCAAGATTATTTTAAACTAAATATTTTTAAGCATAAAAATTGTTGGATGAATGTGTTTTATCTTTAAAAAGCGGCAAAAAAACGTATTTTAGGTACAGGCGACGGACAGTAAATATGTTAAATTTTCTACACGGATTCAGTAAAAACATCACATATTAGTACTTTATTACCTTATATAGACGTGGAATGATCTAATTTAAGCACAAAAATGTAACGAATCTTCTTTGTAAGCATAAAAATTAAGAAAAATATATTTATTTACATCAGCTCAAGCACTGCCGTTCTTTAAAAGATCAGCCTGGGGCGGACTTTGTTTACTTCATCAACTGTACATACTTAGATATTGGGTTAGATTCGTTTCATATTTTGTCGGTTGATTTTGGTTTTAACTCTATGATTTTGGTATTATTTATTATTGTAGTGCAAAAAAACTAATTATTTTGGTGTTTAAGTGACATAAACTACTACCAGATATATGGCCACTCTCGGTTTCGCATTAAAAAAATAGAAAAATTGAAAAATTACACGTTGTGTAAGTGATTTAACCTAAAAGTGCCCATACATTTTTTACTCATCGTGATTTTTGTGTGTGTTTTTTAAGACTCTAACAATTCATCAATAGAGCTTAAGTGGAGTGTGTTTTTGTGCTATGCCTCATCTTTGTTGTGTTCCTGGTGGAAAGGATAGTTATACTAGGCAGCCTAAAGTGTCCGGAAGAGCAAGAAAAATGGGTACGAGTTATAAATCAAGAGAATTCTATTGAAAATATCTTTAATAAATTTAAAAATAATATTCTCCCATGATAGTATTAATGAAAACTGGACAATTATGTTTATTTTATTCATATTGTGGAATCTCCATTCCAAGTGTTGTTGGTGCAGCTTTGATAGATTCAAACACGTAAGATAAACATGTCAGTAGGTATTATGATCTAGGGAAAAATAAAGAATATGTGTATTAAAGATCATGAAAAAGATTATTATTTTGAGTTCAAATTTTAAAAAAGATTTTTCTAAAGACAAGACTGATACAGTTTAAAAGAAGAATGTGTTTTTGTTTGATAATATATAATGTATGTCAAGCATAACATATATTTGTTCAGTAATTTTTAATGAATAGTGTTGATTATTTATAATACCAAATAAATATCAAATATTTTAAGTGATGGCTGAATACAATGTGAATAAAATAACAATAAAATTGGTATATTTGCATAATACAAAATTAAGTTTTAAGTATAAAGGTGTTACTAAAAATACTAAGAAATTCATATTTCTTTGTTTTAATTGGTCTAATGTTATTTACATTTTACGTAAGAATTATACCGTATCATCGAAAAAAATCGGCGTCTAGTTGGCTTGGAAATGAACATTGATGACATTCCCTAAATAACTGACACATAAAATAATTAACTAGAATTTTACAATCTTGGAAAATTTGATATTCTTGAACCTAGGTTCTAAATATTCTAAATTTTTAGATTTCTTGGGATTTAGGTTCTGGGAAAAATGCTGATTAAGTTTTCATTTGGTTTTTCATTATTTTTATTTGGTTTAAAAAACGTTTCGGCTAACATTATAGCCTTCATCAGTGTTGTGTCATATGAAAAAAATAGTGTCGAATATAATCCCAAAATTACATATAAAATATTCACACCACACATAATGTTTACTGCATACTCCATAGTCAATGTAGATAATTTTAGTGTTAAGAATAATAATTTTAAAAATATGTGGTCATCTTTTTGATAAGTTTATATTAGTTTACTAATTGCAGTAAACATTATGAGGTGTGAATTATATTGTATATGTAATTTTTGGATTATATTCGACACTATTACTCATGACACAACACTGATGAAGGCCAGAAACGTTTAAACCAAATAAAAATAATCAAAAACAAATGAAAACTTAAATCAACGTTTTTCCTGAACCTAAAATCAAGAAAATCAAAATTTTAGAATAATTTTACATATAAAATGCCAGCGATCTTCATTTCATAGCCATCGCTGACGCCTTTTTATTAGAATTATATATTTTTATAACAATTTTAATAACTACCAACATTTATTCACAACGTAAAATAAAACAACAAATTATTGAGTCTACCCCACGTCTACCCTACATCATAGTTTTACATTTTTTAAATAAAATTAGAAAGACACTGATAAAGCGGAATTTAAGTCGGCCATATTTGAGGCCCATCGCGGTGTACCTAAGATTTTTGATATGCTCCTTCCTTAGTCTTCTTATTCAAAGAGCGAAGTACTTTCGCTCCGAGCTATCGTGCCGTGTTAGATTTATGTTCACCCTAGCATTTAACAGATTAAATAAAAAAATATACGGACTTCATTACAATTTTATTGGTTGACTTTAAAGGCTTCAATTGGTTAGAAACGGTTATCCAATCGAAGTCTTTAAATTCAACCAATAAAATTAATATCGTATCATCGTATCGTCGGACAACGGATGCATGAAAATCAAGCTTAAGTCGTTACTGTCTTATTCAAAATCGAGTATCTCCATTAAAAATAAAGCTGTGCCCCTCTCTGTTGTTCTAGTGGACATTCTGTTTTTCCCCGATCCAGAGTTTTCAGAGCTAGGAATTTTCCATTTTTTGAAAAAGCTACAGGCTCCATATTTTGAAAACTTTAGTGACTGTTTTGTTGTAAACGACGAGTCCCTATTTACTCTATTTTTATTTTGTCCGTTTGGTGTAAATCCGCTTTGATACGACTTTTGATTCATCTTGTTTACCTATTTAGTTGCATCGACTACATGATGCGGACCTGTTCGCAGACTCCCAACACCGGGTCGCGGGCCAGCTGTATCTAGGTCGGGATGAGGAGGTCGTCCACCTCCTGGGCCTACGACCGATTGACCCATTTCCCGGGAAAGGGTGCCCTCGCCGCGCGCCTATCGCACCGCCAATTTTCCGAGTTTCGGCCGCCGGAAAATGTCAAGGAAATTCCAAGGGGATGAAGGACCCAGTTGACGAAAGTTGAGAATGTCAAACTGATGTCACGAATATTCGCGTTCGCAAAATTGATACGAATATTTTGGGAATATCAACGTTCGAAAAAATATAGGGTGATTATGAATAACTGTCCGATGTTTTACTGGGTGATTTTTGAAGTATTTTTAAGCTAAAAAATAGGATGGGAGCATAGTTCCTCCGGTTGTAGGGTTGCTTTCTCACATAGAAAGTGTCGCTTGCGATCCAGAGTCTCGCAGTAACTAAGGGTGAAGGTTCGTTATAGCGTTAATTGAAGAAATAAGAAGATGCGCAACCTGGCGTTACCGTCAGCCTGTCTGAGAATTTCGAGATTTAGTTTTTTTAGCTCTGCGCCGCTGCGCGCTGGTAGTTGTTTACAGCGCAGCGGATAAAGAATGATTGATAGAAGTGATGCAGTTCGATTTCACAACCTCCTCCCTAATATAGAAAGAGTAGATCAATTTATATGCTTTTTATACTTTATATACTTATAATTTATATACTTATTATACTTAGTCTTTAATAACAAATAATGGGGGCTGTGAAGCAGAGATAAGAAGGCGTATAGCAATGGTACGGATGACTATGATGAGCCTAAGAAAAATATGGGTAGATAGGAACATAACTAAAAACACCAAAAAGACTCTTGTTCTATCTTGGGTGTTCTCCATATTCCTATACGGGTCTGAGTCATGGACCGTCAAGAGCGCTGATAGACACCGTATAGATGCATTTGAGATGTGGTGTTGGAGGAGAATGCTCCGTATACGGACAGCTCGAAGGACGAACCAGTCAATTCTCAATGAACTCGGCATCACAGATCGATTATCCACCATCTGCCGTAGAGGTATCCTGCAATACTTCTGTCATATTACTCGCAGAGGTGGAGACAACCTTGAAAAACTCATAGTACAAGGCAAAGTAGAAGGCCGAAGACCCAGAGGACTATCACCATCAAGATGGCTTGACCAAGTAGCAAATATTAAGGTCATCCATTTCAATCAAATCCCCGAGAGGCGGAAGATCGCCAACGATGGAAGATCAAAATCATCAGCTGCACATAGCCATAATGTCACGATTCTTCAGACATGAAGAGACGACGAAGAAGAACTTCGGCTTTCAGTCAACAGAGCGAGTGGTTGCCGGAGACAGTGTTGCCAGAACTACTGATCAATCCGGAGATTTACGGATTTTGGGTACAGTACGCTAATAATATGGATTTTAATTTAATATATTATTATATGATTAAACAAAGAACGGCGTCAGAGTTGTAAAATGTTATGGTAAATTTCAATAGCCGTCATTTCCAAGCCAATTAAACGACTTTTTTCGATCATATGATAATATTCAGTACCTATAAAAGAATTTTTATTTTTGTTGTTTATTCTATGTTTAACACGAATAAATTTTCAGTACAGAAACGCGGATTTTTCATCCAAAGATATTTTCGTCAAACGATTTACAGATATTACACATTTTAATATGACAACACTGCGACTTTCAGATCCACACCGTCTTCGAAATGCCTTAGCTGGCCGAATTAGAGAAAATAAGTGTTTTATGCGTTGACCGCAGAACGATTGGTGTCTCCACCGTACAGCACTTGAGACGTAAGAGGAAATCAAATCAGCCTTGTCACGAATTCGCTCATTAGGTTGGATATCTTCCCAATTCTTTCAAACGGTTATATGTAGTGAGAATGGCACCTTACAGGTACATTTTTTTCGTCTTCTTCGCGGTCATTGGCAGTCGCTTGGCAATAAAATGATGTTTTGGCAATACATGTCCATTTTTTATCCAAGTGAGAGACCCCTCGTGGCGGAGTCTGCTACCAAGACTTTCTTAATACCGGTTGAGCTTGTTTGGGTAGTACATGACAGCCATATATCGTGTCAAAAAAGTGAAGGACTTACAGGAAACGTAAATTTTGTTTTTCCGAATATTATCGTCGATAATTTTCCGATTAGTTTTTCTATTTTTACGTTTTTATTGGAGATTCGTGCCGACTAGCACCGAGCTTAACGGCGCTGGCAATATCACAACCGGAATGATCGCGTGTCTATCGAGTTAGAAATGGAAAATAAACCGACGTCACGTTAATTAAAGACCCGATTATCTTTTCGCCGGACCTTCCCTTTCGTTATTTTTATTTGGATATTTCAGATTTGTCGATAGAGATTATAAGAAACAAGACGAATATATATATAAGGAAAATTCTAGTTTTAGTAAGGTTTTAGTCTTACGATTTTATTGTATTGTGTCTCCATGGTTTTCTCCAAGTAATTTCATGGTTGTTTCATGGTTCTATCATACTGACAGTGGTCTGCCATTTTATTTCAATCAAAAAATCTAACCTAATCCATAGATAAAGGAAACACAGTTAGATTGGATTGCTCGACTTGCCGCCAAAACTTAGAATTGTTTTGGAGCGCATACGTTGTAGGGCGCAGCTATATTTATGCTAAGAACAACCGCCAGACAAGAACAGAAATAATTTTCTCTTGTCAAAGCCAGAATCTTTAAAAATTATAAAATCTTTTAAAATTTATACCGCCCTCTTTGAAAAAATACTGAAAAGTGTAATTTTCAAAGTAATTATTGCTATCTTGTGAGTTTATTTTAAATTTTATTTACTCAAACTCGTGATAATTGTGAAAAAGTGGCATTAAAAATTTAAAAAGCTGTGTAAACTGTAAACTCGTGGCATAACGTCGGTTTCCAATGTTGCATAGGTATTTCATACCATGTTCTTATATAAAATAAACTTTCTTATATGCAAGACACTGTATTTTATTTAAAGAATTAAAAGAAAATAATAAATTTGAATAAGTAATATTTGGCGATATAATTCCGAAAAAAGCCGAACCGCTCCAAAATTATCAAAAGCTTTGGGTCGCGATCGTTGTAAGAATAGCGCCATACTACATACTTTATCAATTTTTATTATACAAATCTGCCAAAAACCTTCTTCAGAATTTTCTTTTTTTTCGGATAAAAATCTTATGTGATTAGATAAAAATCTTAGGCGCTATGTGATCTATTGTTGACTTTAAAATGTATGAAACTATGTATAATTTTATTTTTGTTTCGACTATTTTACACTTCTAATTGAGTCGCCTAGTTTCAAAACCCGACAAATCTATTTTTCGAGAAAAATGAGTTATATATGTTGATAGATTCGTCTTCTAGTTCTTTACAACCTAACATCATATATACTTTGCAAATTACGACAAATCCTATCATTGACTTTATATTTACTCACATATTGACTTTATATTTACTCTTTAACAACTCTAAAACAGTTTTTTCCAATTTCTGAACATTTGACTTGTGTGGATTTGTCGTGTTTTGAAACTAGGCGTCTCAATTATACAGGGTTGTTCACCACATACGACACGGAGTATTATAGCTAAACGATGAGATTTTTACAAATTGTAAATTTTGGGTTCGATGAAGGACTATTAGAGGTACAATTTAAAAATAATTTTACAAGATACAGAGTGTCCCAAATAAGTAAAAAATATCAAAGTTGTATTTTTTAAATGGAACACCCTGTATATTATTACATTTTTAGTTTCTACGATTAAAATAAAGGTAAATTTGATTAAGGTTTATTACACTTAAACCTTGCCATTTTTGAAATATTTTCAATTTTGTGAAATTGCAGCAAAAATTTTAAGGCTTCATTTCTCCAAGGGTATCAAAGTTTTTAATACTAAATATTTACTGTAGTTTATTTATTGATCAGTTATTGCGTTGCAATAATAAAAATAATAGTAACTTATACAGAGTGTCTAAAAATAATTATTAGCTTTAAAGGGCAATAACTTGTTTGATTTCAATGGAACACCCTGTATATTTTATGAGAATCAAATGCACAATTTAATTGTCTATCAAATTGTATTATACCATTTTTTACCTATCTCTTTAAGTTTCCGTAGAAAATGCATTTTCTTGTAATTTAGAACTTATTTATCAATATACCCATGGAATATTGACATTTTAGATTATTCTTAAAGATGTACCAAATTTTTAAAGAGTACAGATACTGTTTAAATATTTGTTAAAGAGGACCAATTAATATGATTCCAGTATTCAAACTACATTAACTGACTGTTTGCGTTGATTAATAATAATTGCTCCAAATACTAAAAAACTGAGTTTTATATGTGTATTAGACAGTGTGATAAAAAGTAACACCTTAAAAATGATATTTCATTTTTTAATAAATGCTTATTTATAACAACAGAGACTTTAATTTGATAACTTATTATTATATTGATTTCTGACTCAAATCCACATTTATTTATAATAATTTATTAACGAACATAATTAAGTATGTAATTAATTAGTATATGGGCGGAAATAATGGTGTTATATTTAATTAATGGTATACTCTTTTATAAAGATTTAAATAGTTTTCTTTTTGCATACAAATGGGCTAGTAATATTAAGTTATTGGCGTTTAAAGCTAGAAATTATTTAAAATAAATTTTTAGACTTTCTGTATAAGGTAATATTATTTTTATTATTTCAACACAATAACTGATCAATAAATAAACTTCAGTAAATATTTAGTATTAAAAACTTTGACACCCTTGGAGAAATGAAGTCTTAAAATTTTTACTGCAATTTCACAAAATTGAAAATATTTCAAAAACGGTAAGGTATAATAAACCTTAATCAAATTTACCTTTATTTTAATCGTAGAAACTAAAAATGTAATAATATACAGGGTGTTCCATTTAAAAAAATACAACTGTGATATTTTTTACTAATTTGGGACACTCTGTATCGTGTAAAATTATTTTTAAATTGTACCTTTAATAGTTTTTCATCGAACCCAAAACTTACTATTTGTAAAAATATAATCGTTTAGCTACAATACTCCGTGTCGTATGTGGTGAACAAGCCTGTATAATAAAACATAAAATATAGTAAAAAAGTCTATATTATTGTATATTTTACAAGGAATAATTTTGTTGTTAAATAATGTTACCGTTCTAGTTAGCGTTAATAAATAACGGAACGCTAAAATTATGTTATGCCAAAACTCTCAATTAGTTTCTTCCGGACCACCAGGTGTCCCTAAATGGCGGATTTATCTGTTATATTCACTGTCCCATCTATCTCTAGTACATGCCATTAGTCCATGGATTCTACACAGCAGTGTTTTACCAAAACTAACTATAAATTCTTTAGATTTCTCTTTAAGTTCGAAATACCTATTTTTTATCAAGAAATCCCTTATAATAATACGGTTATTTATTATCGGTTGTTTTTTTTTGGTAAGCGCAATATGCAGACGAAAAGCGTCGAAAGCAGGAATAAAGGGCCGAATGCACTTTTCCCTCGAAGGGCACCGGAGACACGCGAAGGTCGCTAATGACGTCAGCAGGTCTTAATGAGGCCTAAAACGCGATCTGATTGAGTTCGGGCCTCGATAAGTTGTTTTGTTCTGTGGCGACCGGCCGGAAGGATTAAAGGGATTAAAAAAACGAAACGCACACCTTGATTATAATCGTACAGGAAGTTAAGGATATACCTATATTCCTCTTCTATGCAGTTTGTATTATACAGGGTGTTTCAAAACAAATGCGAAAAACTTTAGGGGGTGATTCCTTGTTCAAAATAAAGGGTAGCTTGCTTCATAAACGTTGGGTCAAAAGTCAACCATTAGGGAGATATTGCGGTACAAAGATGGAGGAAAATTAATGTTTTTATTTTTTTATCTTGAAAACAAAAAGAGATAGACTAATAAAATTTTATGGAAGCATTACTGTTATGAAAACACACTTTCTGGTAATTTTTTTACTTTTTTAAAATGAGTGGATGGGGTTGAAATAAACTACCCCTGTCATTCTTGTTAACGAAATTTAAAGAAAAATCTTATCAAACACATGCAAAAAAATTAATTTGGATAGTTTAGTTTGTTTAGAAACTTTTTTATCTCTTGTATTTTTTTGATAAAACTCACCGATTTGAAATTAAAAAATAAAATGTAAAGCATTACATGTCAGGACAAAAACATTTTCTGATAAAGAATCTAGTGGGCTGCTGTAATTTCTTTAGGAAAAAATCTAGTCGGCCGCTGTTACTTTTAGGATGTTCCTAATATTATTTTATTTGACATTACTCTACTGCAATACGTTATTATCTAGATGATTATTATTATCGTTATTATCACTAGATTCTTAATCTAAAAATGTTTTTTGTCCTGACATGTAATGCTTTACATTTTATTTTTAATTTCCAATCGGTGAGTTTTATCAAAAAAACACAAGAGATAAAAAGTTTCTAAACAAACTAAACTATCCAAATTAATTTTTTTGCAATGTCATTTGCAGTAAAAAATGTCAAAGTGTCAAACTTTAGTTTTGTATTACGAGTTTTTGGTTGAAATGAATTAGTGTTGTGATACTTTAACTTTAAAAATATTTACTAGAAGACCTTGCAGTCGATTTCCCCACATAATCTGCATTCGTCGTTCTTTCTTAGCTTCAATCTACTGATTGAAAACATTATTTTTCCGCCATCTTTGTACCGCGATATCTCCCTAATGGTTGACTTTTGACCCAACGTTTATAAAGCAAACTACCCTTTATTTTGAACAAGGAATCACCCCCTAAAGTTTTTCGCATTTGTTTTGAAACACCCTGTATAGGGCGAGTCTTAAATAAATGCAAATATTTTAGGGCTTTTTAAGCTTTCTTTAAGCTTAAAAATGCTTACTAGCAGACCTTGCAGTGGAACATTGTTCTTTTTAAAACCTCTTTTAGTGCGAAGTGTACAAGATAGTTTAATAGCCGTAAAAAAGCTTAATCACGTGATTAAAAGTTTATTTGGTATGAACTATATTTAAGATATTTTTATTTTTTAATAAAGATTGTAACTGAGAAGGCTTATTATTATTTCAGCTTTATTACATTAAATTATGTAAGTTAGTCGTGTCGTGCGTGAGCTTGGTAAATGTCTAAACTTCCCAGAACTAATCATGGCTTCAACCTACACGCTATACTACTAATTATTTTCTTATTTAGAGACCTCTGAAAGGAAAGTGTTAAAGATTATACTTAATTGTTCCAAAGTACTGCATTATTTATTTTAATATTTATTTTACATGCACTTATTCACGTTGTATCTTCTACATTTCTATAAATAAAAACAATTCCGCAAATAAGTATAAGCGATACCAATTAAACTTGTAGTTACGTAATCGAGGGCGCGATTTTTAAATTCATTGTTGCCAACCATGGACATATTCGACGCCGGGCGGACTAACTGCAATTTAAATATCCCGCTGGGGATTTAGGTGGTAGGTCTGCAATAAAAAAGGTCAAGTTGCCACATTTATTTATTTATTTCCTGACAATGTCATTTGCAGTAAAAAATGTCAAAGTGTCAAACTTTAGTTTTGTATTACGAGTTTTTGGTTGAAATGAATTAGTGTTGTGATACTTTAACTTTAAAAATATTTACTAGAAGACCTTGCAGTCGATTTCCCCACATAATCTGCATTCGTCGTTCTTTCTTAGCTTCAATCTACTGAGGTGTTCATCGAGTATACACCCAAGAACGGTAAATTAATAGGATTGCTCATCCTCATAAGACGTACGTTCGCCTCTTCCCGCGCTTCAGCTGACAGTTGTGACGTCATTGTAGCCCTTGTCAAAGCCTTCGTGGCCTTGTCATGATAGTGTGTATTATTAGTTGCCTATGGTAAACTTATAAAAATAACAGCTGAGAAATTTGAGTTAATTATTTTGTCAATTTAAATGTGAAAAAGGTGTCTTTAAAGTTTTTAGAGCTATAGAGTGTATAAATACGTTCGTTTTGTGTTGTGGATTGTGACAAAGTGCATACTAAGTGCCCACGATTTTGTTTATTAATTATTTTAAAGCAAAATATGGAAGTACTCTAAAAAGAATGCCTGCAAAAGGTGATGCTGGGAACTGCTGTTCTTAAAAATGCATTATCCGAGTATTTAATACGATTTATACAGTTAATGTTCTATACTGCGTACATATAAGGTGTTTAAATAGATAAACTAAATAATGAACGTTTTCATTCGGTAACCAATAATGCACGTGTATGTATTATTGGTTAACGGATAAGGACTAATAACCATGACAAGGGCTACAATGACGTCACAAAGCGAGTAGTTTTCGCATGCACCTGGCGGACACTTTTGGCTGAATGAGCAGTCCTATTAGGTTAACTTGGTATACACCCAAGTAGCATCTATCTGACTTCGAACTAAATCTGACCTGAAGCGACGTCAGACTTTGTGCAAATTTAGGTCGAGTGCTGGTGATACGACCGGTGACGTCGCTTTCCTATTAAAAGCGACGTCGTTGGATCCGAGTCGGTAAATCCAACGATCTGTCGACGTACAAAATAACAACGTACCATTTTTATTAATTTCCCAACGTCGTTCCCACGTTGGCTTGCACGACGTACATATACTTGAACTAGCCCGACGTCTACCCGTTGTCCGAATAGGATACGTCCCACTGATAATCCCTAAAGTAGCGTCCAATTATATTTTGTTGCATTTTATGTTCATATTTATAACCTAATTTACGTATTTCTGTTTACGTCCGTAAATACAGCCCCCTAATAAACAGTTTTTGTAAACAAACTTAATTTTTTTATTATGCCTAAAAAACACTAAAAAGGCATTTAGACATTCATCTACATTTTACAGAAAGCTAATAAATAAAATAATAATAGTAGTAGTGATGTCTTGCCTCCATCCACGAATGTTTTTTATCCGGAAGAGATGCTACATTACACTGGTGCATCTTAATTTCATTTTTTAGCTTAGGAAACCAGCAGACCCCATCCTCCTCCCACATGTGAGGTACTGGTTCCAATTCTTTTAAATTTTGTATATATCCTATCTTAAAAAGTGGCTGCCCTTTTTTTAAGGAGAAAACAAAAACTAAAATATAGTTGCACAACTCCACAAATCACTGATACGCAAAGTGAGGTTACGTGGCGTACGTTGGAATTATATACGTCATAATACGATTGCCGGTCGTCCGGTTTGATGACTTCGGTCGTGTGAGACGACTAATATTGGAGACCCGGTCGGAATTGGTATATTGGTAGTTCATATTAAGTCGGACACAGGAATCCGCCATTCTTAACAAGTATCCGATTGTCAGCCATTTTAAAATCGTTTTTTGTTTTTAAAATTTATGTTCACATTCCGATTTCTAGTAGAATAATATTGATAAGGTTGAGTTTGGGGGGAACCACAGTACAGTTTTATGATTAAACCAGCTAGAAAATAAAAAAATATTTTGCGAGTTACTTTTTTATAGATATTTTTATTTCATAAATCTACCTAATTTTGAAGGCACTCGTTGTTTTCCGGAGTATTTTAATCAGATATATCAAAAAAGTGACTTCCGTTGACAAAACTGATGTCTGGATTAATGATTCAGAATTATTATAATATGAAATTAGGTAGGCACTTATAGTTATATTCGAGGAGCGATTATGAATCCATTTGTAATTAGGTAGTTTGGTTAGGTTTTTATGTATTCTTGGTAGCGAATATGAAACCAAACGTAACATAAGTGCTTAGTGACGAATTTTAAGTAACTCAAATCCAACGTAATATGACGTTGGTAATTAGTATAATTACATTCCCTATTAGGTCAGATACCGACGTCGAGGCGACCCGAATCTGTATTCCCCATTTAGGTGCAAATAAGGGTCGTCAGGCGGTCGAACCGACGCGACGTTGGTACCCGACGTCGGGTTTATTGGACGCGACGTATGCCCGACGTTAGATAACGTCCAAATGCTACTTGGGCAATGTCCTCTGTTAAAAACATCGTAACAATTCGAAGATTGTTTTTACTTAAATCAAAGGACATCTTTGATTTTTCTCTGTTGTTACAATAATCAATGGCTGTATCTCAAAAGTATCTCACTGGTGCGTCTCAAAAGCGGCTCACCCCTATAACTTTTTTATTTTTTTCAGATAAAACAACGAGATTTGGTATGTTAGTATATGACATAAATTAGGATTGATTGACGTATTCAATTGTTTTCAGTCACTTCCGGTCTCACCGAAAATGACTACAGCTTTTGATTTTTAAATGGCACCCTCGGTATTTTTTTACTTTATTCGATAGAAAATGATACTCTGAATAGAATGACATATCATATGTCAACTTTTGACATTGTCGCTTAAAAACAAATCGTAATTTAAATTTCAATCCAGGGTGCCATGGCTATGTTAAAAACACTAATTTTTAATCAAGGAGCCTTGGAAAAATATATTTGATCGTCTAATGTTTTTAGTGTCTTGTCCTGGTCGGTTAAAAGATGCCCAAATCGTATTTTTAATTATATCTCAATTTTTTCAAATGGAACGAGGGTGGCTCATTAGCATGTTTTAAAAAAGCATTTTTTACGAATAATTTGATACCACACACTTGGTATTTTGCGCCAAATTGTCGTTATGAACCGCATGTTACAATTTCAAATAAACCATATGCGAAAATGTCAAAAGTTGACATATGATATGTCATTCTATTCAGAGTATCATTTTCTATCGAATAAAGTAAAAAAAATACCGAGAGTGCCATTGAAAAATCAAAAGTTGTAGTAATTTCCAGCGAAACAGGAAGTGACCGAAAACAAAACAATATGGAGAGTTCTAAAAGTTTAAACGGGGTTGTTGTCCATTTTACAACAACCAATCTTTTTATAAAGGGTACATTTATCTCAAAAAGTTAATAATAAAAAGTGTTTCCTCTTCTAAAGACAATCTACGGGCATACTGTATATTTCAATAAAAATACCCAGGTGATTTAGTAAAAAAATGTTGCGATGCGTTAAACTTATTGTGTACCAACAAATTGACTTGCTAGCAAATCGCGTGACCTCCTTGCCGGCGCGGCGAGCCGATGCGATGAATCATCGGTCCTTTTAAATATTTGATTGGCCGACGGTGCCGATACCGTGAACCATTAACATTGCTCGAATTCCTAAGAAGCCGTGGGCCGAATGAAAAGAGAAGGAAAAAACTGCGATAGGTGTTCAGGACGTGACTCATTCGGTTGGAATTTATCGAATAATAGTAAAATTCGGAATGAAGTAACAAACGAATAGACGAAGACTTACATATACTTAAATTTCATATATTTTATTTATTTCATGTAAGAAATTACATTTACACACATTAAAAACTTTTTTCAAGTAGGTTTATTAATATTTTTTCATAATTTTATATATTATGATAGACACTTTAACATTAATAAACAAAATACGAGAAGCGGCAAAAGGAGCCAAAAAAACCCTACATATATTCTTATTCTCTGCATTAAGTTTATCAGACCGAGGGGAACAGCCATTCGACGACCGGTTTCGGAGATTTATCTCCATCGTCAGGCCGACTTTGCTGTAACCCTCGATCTGACCAACGAAAAGCAGAGAATAGCATTTGAGTACAAAACGTACTACTATGGCGAGTGCTAGATGCTCTACGCCATCTAGCGGCAGCTGTGACAATCACAGATCGTACCGCCAAAATTAAAACCAGCTGGACAAATATGCTTGCTTCATCCACGTTACCGTAGATGGAGCTAAGAAGGCTTAGGTAGGGTATATATAAATAAACAAAATACGAGAAACGGAAAAAGGAGCCAAAAAACCCTATTAGGACTATGTCATCAGCGAATCTTAGATGGTGAAGTGAAGATATTCTCCATCTATTTTTAATTATTTGTTGGTCCAGTCGAGTTGACTGTAGATTTCTTGTAGTGTTGCTGTAAACGGCTTTGGAGATATTGCCTTCAATAATCATATCGAAATTGACACTAAAACCTATAAACCTGGCTAAATGAAATGAGAGTCTCCCTGTCGTACTTCTTTGTATAGTACAATTCTTTTAAAAGTTCCTCAATATGGCCGACCTAGTTACGAAAATTGGTAATTTTTTTTAATGAAAAATAAGTTGGCGTTAGCGAATTCAGAAATTGATTTTACTCTTTGGTTAACAATAATATTTTTCAGGATTGTCAAGTTGACGTTAAAGTTAGATTATTAGGTGGTTGTCATAAATCGTAAATAAAAACATATATTATTGGAATTATTTAATAAGAATAAAGGTATTTTACCGCAGATCCGAAGAGATTTTACTTAAAAGGTATTTTATAAACTTTCTCAGTGAGAATATTAACTCCCCTGTTTCTTATATTTTAGTTAAAGGGACGTAAGAACTATAGGAAGTGAATTTTTGTTTTCATGTTTTGGCGATATCTGAGAGTTCCTAGAATTATCAAGATTATTGAATAATTATAGTTGTTTAATAAGTGAAACTAATAGAAGACTTGGAAATAGGATGATGCGTTTCATGTTATAGTTGATAGATCACCCCATTTCTCTTAATTTGTTTTTATTTCAGTACAGTTAATCACAAATTGAATTGATTTGTGCAAAAACAGCTATATATTTTCAAACATTAAACTTATGTAAATAGTTCTTTTATATACTGTTAAACACCAACTACAAAGTCTTTAGCAAAAAGTTAAAAGGTAATAAATTTTGTAGAAATAATTTATGAAAATTTATATATAAAGATTAGAACACAATCCTCTGAGGGAAAAAGAAATACTCAAAAACTCATTAAATATACTTTATATTAAAAATAACAACATACGAAAACAGTCATCCATGCAAACTGTAATAATCAGAACATTATCCACATTATACCTTTATTAAATTTGTGTTCACACTCCTGTCAGGAAAGCCAGAAATGTTTGTTTAAATATTAACTTATTTTAAATTGCCAGAAACACATCAGAATATGTCACAACCACAACTATAGGTTTGGAATCAGTACTAAATTTTATACCTAGTAATTAAGTGATGCGTCAACTAACAAGTATAGGATAAAAAAGAATTATTAATATAGAGTGTACTGTACGATGTCCTTCTGCTTATTTATGAAATGACTTTCTTTTCAAATGTGAGGAATACCAGTAAAAGTTTGGTTTGGTGTTCGATATTCTAACTACATCTATTACAAACCTTAAGTGCTTTTAGTGAGTAACTGTATTTTTTATTATACTTTGTGTATCCTGTAAAGTAAAAAAATATATATTTCAAGAAATATGAAAACAATGCAATAGATATTAAGCAGATTCATAAAAACTACTTACAATTATTGTACATTATTATATATTTCAAGTGTTATTTGATCTTTAGTCCCATTACCAACATTACCTTATTTAGATCTTCTCTACTAACTCAACTTTTTAACCTGTTTTAAAATTTCTTTTTATTTTAAAATTGATTCATATCAATCTGTAATGCCCGCGCTGTTTCCTGAAATATAAGTTTTAATCTATTTATTATCATATACATATTACAAACCTGAAAATTACTGATACGAGGAAACTTCTCAAAATAATTAGAGACCTTCTTACAAACATCTGGACTAATTTACTTTCACGAATTTGTGGACGAGTCAATGCTTTCTAATACGTTTTTAAGCGTTTTACACATTTTGAATATCTTCCAGCCTATTCCTCAGTTCTTGATCGCTGAAAAGATTATTTTTTTTAAATCTATTTATTATTTTTATACAAAATCAAGTAGAATTTGTGAGTAGAAACTCAAAAAATAATGAAATTATGAAAATATTTAGAAAAAGAAACCGTAAACGTCAGTCAGCCAAGTGTCAATGTTCAATTAGATTTACCACAGATTATCAATTTGAACGATTTGAATTCCAGTCTAGAGATTTTCATTTTTTAAGCCTCCCATACTGAAGTCCGCCATATTGGGAAGTTTTAAATGAATACAAGTATAGTTGGGAGGGGGATTATATAGGGTGAGTTTTAAATAAATGCATTTTTAGGGGTAGTAGATTTTAGCCCCAGAAACGATTATGAGATGTTTTTCGTGAAAAAAAAATTGGAAATTTTTTTAGTTTTTAGTTAAAATACATAAGTTGTTGCAACATAGGTAGTAAATTAGTTTTACAAGAAAGAAAATCCAGAAAAGATCCAGTGGTTCTCAAAATTTTAGCAAAAAAATATTTTTATTATTTTTTTTGGAAATTTTCAAAGTAAATTAACTCGGTTATGTTGGGTTTATTTGAAAAACGGTAAAGAGAAATTATGTTTCATTTCTCGAGATCTAAAAACCATGAAAATATTTGCACTTACTTAACACTCACTCTGTGTAATAGGTATTATAAAAATTAGTATTGTTAATATACAATAATATGCGAATCGTGATATTACGAATTATGATAATAATTTATTATGTATTGTATAAAATATCACCTATAATATATGCTTTCTCTAAAATATTTGATGTTTTATTCAAATAGAAATAACTGTTAAACCCATTGGTTAAAATTAAAAAGTAATGATATATCTTGTTTAAAAAAATAATTATTTTTGCTGAAATCACATTAACAATAATTCTGTATTTAAAGGAATTCGAAAGATGTTATCGTAGACTGGCACGCACGCCAGTTGAATTGCTTATTAAATCGTTCAGTGTAACTACTACCGTTTAACCACCAGCTAGAATTTGGTTTATTTCTCATTTTACTCGACTCGAAAGGAATTTTTAGATTTTCGAGAATTTACAAACACGCGTTTACTTCTGGATAAAGGCCGGTGTCAGTTTTTACTGAAGCAGTCTGACTGATCAGTATATTATTGTAAATTATGCCAAAATAATTGTAAGGATTTTTAAATCAGGGCAATATATCGCCAGATCTCGAGGTTACGCAGGTTTATTTTTATCGATGACAAAAAGATGATTATAAATCAAGCTCTGTTGCCTACACGTTTTTTTAAAGGTTATAGTTGAGCCTTTATAAGCGGTGTTCGTTTTACCTTCTTTTTTCTAAATGTCTGCTGATCGATCATTATATTCGAATGTAATGTTAAACATTAAGTCAGGTTTTTTCGTAGAGATGGTGACATCATGTGCTTTTAAACCCTAACAATGACGTAGAATGTAAGTTTAGTTTCTACATGGAATAAGAGGGTTGTCTTTTATATTTTGCATACAGGGTGTTTCAAAACAAATGCGAAAAACTTTAGGGGGTGATTCCTTGTTCAAAATAAAGGGTAGTTTGCTTTATAAACGTTGGGTCAAAAGTCAACCATTAGGGAGATAGTACACGCGGTACAAAGATGGAGGAAAATTAATGTTTTTATTTTTTATCTTGAAAACAAAAAGAGATAGACTAATGAAATTTTATGGAAGCATTACTGTTATGAAAACACACTTTCAGGTAATTTTTTTACTTTTTTAAAATCAGTGGAAGGGGTTGAAATAAACTACCCCTATCATTCTTGTTAACGAAATTTAAAGAAAAATCTTATCAAACACATGCAAATGCTTTAATTTGGATAGTTTAGTTTGTTTAGAAACTTTTTTTATCTCTTGTGTTTTTTTGATAAAACTCACCGATTTGAAATTAAAAAATAAAATGTAAAGCATTACATGTCAGGACAAAAAACATTTTTAGATTAAGAATCTAGTGATAATAACGATAATAATAATCATCTAGATAATAACGTATTGCAGTAGAGTAATGTCAAATAAAATAATATTAGGAACATCCAGAAAGTAACAGCGGCCGACTATATTTTTTCCTGAAAAAATTACAGCAGCCCACTAGATTCTTTATCAGAAAATGTTTTTTGTCCTGACATGTAATGCTTTACATTTTATTTTTTAATTTCAAATCGGTGAGTTTTATCAAAAAAATACAAGAGATAAAAAAGTTTCTAAACAAACTAAACTATCCAAATTAAAGCATTTGCATGTGTTTGATAAGATTTTTCTTTAAATTTCGTTAACAAGAATGATAGGGGTAGTTTATTTCAACCCCTTCCACTCATTTTAAAAAAGTAAAAAAAATTACCTGAAAGTGTGTTTTCATAACAGTAATGCTTCCATAAAATTTCATTAGTCTATCTCTTTTCGTTTTCAAGATAAAAAATAAAAACATTATTTTTCCGCCATATCTCCCTAATGGTACCGCGATATCTCCCTAATGGTTGACTTTTGACCCAACGTTTATGAAGCAAACTACCCTTTATTTTGAACAAGGAATCGCCTCCTGAAGTTTTTCGCATTTGTTTTGAAACACCCTGTATAGAGGTAGAAAAAAACAGTACACTGAAAAAATTAATTTGTAAATTTAATAACAATATTGAGGGTTATTTCTTGCCACAGATTATTGTAGTAAATTTACCATCCGTTCTTTAGTTTTACAAGTCGTTCGTAAAATCGCTGTATAGCTAATTTGTGGTATGTAAATATGTTATAATATATCTTTATAGTCACCAATAATTCTTTATGAATTTATTTAAAAAATATGAATCTCATAGTAAATTTACTTATTCGTTGAAAATGTATCTTTTAAAATCGCTAACGTGTAATATTACTATAGGGTAACAACAAATTAAAACATTTTATTATAGTGAATTTACAATTACTATTGTAAATTCACAAAGCGTTAGTAAATATTGATAAATTTAATAAAACACGTGTGTTTATAATTATAATAATTATTATAAAAGGTTAGTAAAAAGTCACATATCAAGTCAAAGATACTCAGAGAATAGGCACATTAAAAAAATGCTAACTTCATGTTAAAAAATGAAAAGAGACGCCACCTGGTGTAGCCTGGCAGTACTAGCTAAATTGAGGGGAATTGGAGGGGCGGGGCTTAAAAGAGGGGAAATTTTTTAAAAAATATTTTTATAAGTATCACTGATTTACTGTTTAAAGTTAATAAATATATTTTTTATTACTTTAATATAATTTAAAGCATTAAAAAATATGTTTACACAGCAAATCAATGATATTATTAAAGACTTATTATTTTCAGAGAAAATTCATAGTAAATAAATTACACATTTAGTAAACAATATCATTTATTTTTTAGAGCGGCGATTTATATTACAATAATATTGAAATATATATATATATATTTTTTTAACAATGAAAAAGAATATCCCGGAACTTCAAAAAGAAAGATGATCAATTAATGACTTAAATTAGTTTAAAATACATTTTGCAAACAACTAGTGAATTGGAAAGAAACATACTATTAAAAATACATTTTATTAGTATGTTATCATCTATTTACTGATAATACATAAGTATATAATAGGTAAATAACATGCATAAAGCACTACTAATATCACAAAAAATATGTGCTAATTTAAATTCCTTTAATGATCTAATGTAACACTATCTAGCCTCAACGCATGCCATTACAAAGGCAAAAAAACTATTATACCAAATAAATATAAGCTGAATAAAACATAAACCAAGCCAACGTGCATAAACAACCAAAAAATGCATTAAAAAATACTTTTATCAGATCATACCCTTGGATATATTATGTATTTTATATATCGCACATCCCGTTCAAAAGTTTACTAACTCAAAATAGAGAATATAGAGAACATTGTCAAGAGAAGTAAAAGAAAATTTAAGTTAAGGCAATATGCTCCTTTTTGCATATTAATGGCCAAATAATATAATGTTGATTTTTAAAATTTTACTGACATCCTTCTGAGGTATAAATCAGATTAAAAGGACATTGTTTTTGTAATAATTGTTCGTTTTGTAAACATTTTTTGAAGACAATACAGTTTTGAACGGGCTGTGCGATATAAACAAGGATCTTACTATTATTTGAGGTTAGAAAGTATTTAAATAACATAAAACATAATCAAAATCATTTGTCATCATAAATTATAGAGGTACTTACGTGTTTTGATATTATTATCAGGAAATAATACGTTTAGTTAAACAGGTACGCTGCCAGGCAAGTTCTATCGGCGGGCCTTTGCAAAAGTTGAAATCTAAAAATACAAAAATACGTTTACATCTTAGTTGTATTTACGAATAAAGTATTTGTGTGTAATTTCTGACTTATCAGTTAACTGAATAATCGCATTAAATACATCCAAATGGTAATTTAATATTGTAAAAAAGCAAAATCGTTTTAAATCACTTGCCAGGACAGCCGGCCAGCTTCTTTGTTGGCAAAATGGCCGCGGTATCATGATTTAAGCAATGTGAGTGACAAAGACAGCCAATGCCTGACAGATGTTGCTTTCTTTGTCGTTTATCCTGGCACGTTTAAATTTGACTGTTGCCTGTTTTCCCATACAAGTGACACCCCCGTGACGATACTCATTGCCATATCTTCTTGTCTAGAAGAACCTTTCTGGAATTTTGCGCCTAACCAAAATAGGAACAAAATTGCCATTAGATAGGTTAGGTTAGGTTAGAGTCCTCTATTAATCCTCCGGTCCTCTATTAAATTTGTCCTCCGAAACACAGTCTAAAACAATAAATAATACTTAGAGATATGTTGATATAGAGAAATCATGGAACAATTATGTTTACATAAAAAAATCGCTAAAATTAAAATGCAAATATATATATATATATATATATATATATATATATATATATATATATATATATATATATATATATATATATATATATATATTTGCATTTTAATTTTAGCGATTTTTTCGTTCCTATATCGTTCCATTGTCCCTCGCTTAGATTTCTGGCACTCATTGGTCTTGTGACACCCTCCTTCCAAGTCTTCTTAGGTCTTCCACGTTTTCTTCGATATTGGGGTATCCATTGCATAATTTGTTTTGGAAGTCGTGTGTCATCCATCCTCTGGACATGTCCGTACCACATAAGTTGTTGGCGTTCGATGTCGGTTGCCAAAGATCCCTCTATTCCTATCCTCTGTTGGATTTCTTCGTTTTGGACTCTATCTCTTCGGGAAATTCCTAAGGTTTTTCTATAGGCATCCATTTCTACCGCTTCCAGTTTTTTTCCGTTGGCTTCCGTTATTCGCCAAGTCTCTGCACCATAAAGTAGACTGCTCTTTACCAGGGTCTCGTATATATTGATCTTCCGTTTCTTCCCTATTTCATTACTCCAAAATACTCCATTCAGACAGCCAATTGTTCTTCTAGCTTGTGATATTCGTTTTTTAATTTCTTTGTCATCTTTAGCTGTTGTATCAAATATCACTCCTAGATAGGTGTAGTCATTGCAGGCTTCTATCTCTTCATTTTCTAGATGTACCCTAGATAGTTCTGCACCAGTAGGTAGATATTTAGTTTTTCCTGTATTTATTTCCAAACCCCATCGTTGATATTCCTGTTGTAGTTTCCTTGTCATGTACTCCAAATCATCTTTATCGTTGGCCATAAGAATTTGATCATCTGCGAACTGCAGGGTATATAGACAGGTATCTCCCAGATTAATGCCCATTCCATTACATTTTCTCTTCCATTGTCTCAAGGCCTTTGCTACATATATTTTAAATAATGTGGGAGAAACACAGCATCCTTGTCGTAGACCTTTATTGACAAAGAATCTTCCAGATGATGTGTTGCCTATTTTAATTTGTGATGTCGATTCTTCGTACAAGTTTTTCAGAGTTCTAATTAAGGTGTAGTTAATGTTGGTGTCCTGTAGTACCTTGAATAGTCTGTTAACTGGAACGGTATCATATGCTTTGTGAAGGTCAGTAAACATGAGGTGTGTCTCCTGATCAATACTAATAATTTACTTAAAATGCAAATACTTATAATAAATGGCGATTGTGTTTTCTAAGAGAGCTGGCTTTATATTTACAGAAACTACATATAAACATAATTAGTATAATATACTTACCCTTAAATGATAAAAACACTAATCACCCACACACTGAGGCGCTCCCACCTGTTAAAAAACTGCTTAGATTAAAATGTTCTTCGTCGTTCGTTGTCAATCTGTTTGAAGCAATATTTATATTTTTTGATAATTGTTTTGACTACGCCTATGGTGTATCATCCTAATTAATTACGAAAAAAACGTATTAAAATGTTAACAAAAGGTACAAAACTAGTATCGACGTATAGCACATATCAAGTACATATAGATATTAATTGAAATTAAAGAATAATTATCGAATTCAACAAGAAAACGCTATAAAGTTAGAGTGGACTGTTTATTTACCTATGAAACGTAACTCCTGGCTCTTTCTTATCGCTGCTGCTTTTACACTTAAAAACTGAACAACTAATCACCATTATAATAAAGTTTATACAAAGTTTACTACACACAAACTATTAAAAATCGCTAAAATTGTCGCTGGTGACCAAATGATGACTCATTGTTTGCCACCAAAACAAAAAAAAAGGTCACAAATTCTGCTGCAGCCCGTATAGGGGCGTTACATGTCCTTATATTCTTTAGTCATTGTTTTTTACTAAATATATTATGGTAAATTCACACAAGTTTTGTGAATATGTCTAGAAACATGCAATTTAACTATAAGATTGTATTTCTGATTTAAATTTAATATTTAAATTCACAAAACTCATTGTGAAAATAACATCGCTTAGTAATAATCATTTAATATTAATAAACTGTTTTGCAAAATTACATTTTTTTATGAAACTATCCAAAAATATCTTATTTTGACAAGATTATTATTAAAAATACTCTAATGTATCAATATTTTTTTTTGTAAAATTCCTTATATTTTTTTCAATGTGGAATCAATCATTACAGACTTTCCTTCATTAATTTCTCTATTAGGCTTTCTAGTTATTAAATAAACTAAATAACGTATCTTTTATGTAACCGGGTAAGTAAATATCATTACATTTTCACGGTCAAAAAAATCTTTAACATAGTCATTAGTTGTTTTGAGTAAAAAATCAATTGTAACTGTTGACTGGTTTCATAATTTCATTCGAGGAACTTGATTGTTTTATTTATTTTGTTGTATATTTCGTCGAACCACTGGAATTACGGTGATTGATTTTTCAGGATTGTCATATTGTCTCTGTAATCATCGCTTCAGGGATTTCTAAAAGAATAAAACTTTGTGACAGGGAACAATCGTTAAAACGAAGGTCAATGTTAGAGCTTGGTAGGACAAGGTCGGATTTGGGAAACTCAGTCGGTTTTTATGTGTTGATTTTCTAGAATATCGACTATACAATTATGAATAAGGGGCAGATTGATCGCGAAATATAAACCAGAACCTTGATTTATTATTTTTTGTTGACAACCTAAAAATTTACGTCCATATTTATTAATATATCTCTATTAAGAAGATATTCTTTACATCAAGTTAATGAAGTTTTAGGATTTAAAGCAATAATTTCTACTTTGGTTAAAGTTGAACTTATGAAAAAAAACTATAAAAATTATAAATATACAGGGTGTTTCAAAACAAATGCGAAAAACTTGAGGGGGTGATTCCTTATTCAAAATAAAGGGTAGTTTGCTTTATAAACGTTGGGTCAAAAGTCAACCATTAGGGAGATATCGCGGTACAAAGATGGCGGAAAAATAATGTTTTTATTTTGTATCTTGAAAACGAAAACAGATAGACTAATGAAATTTTACGGAAGCATTACTGTTATGAAAACACACTTTCTGGTAATTTTTTCACTTTTTTAAAATGAGTGGAAGGGGTTGAAATAAACTACCCCTATCATTCGTGTTAATGAAATTTAAAGAAAAATCTTATCAAACACATGCAAAAAAGTTTTTCGCTATAACGCACCGTTTTCGAGTTATTTACATTTTTTCCCAAAAAGTACCAAAATTCAAGATGGCGGCCGAGTTTTTTTTGATGACGCACACATCGGACAAATGGGGACTTTTAGTATGTTAATAAGGGTTACTAAGGCTAATTATTTTCAATGGTCGCAGCTTTCTAAAAATTTTGGCAAATTCAAAATTATTTGCACTGGCCTAAACTTGCTGGTAGCCTTGTTAAGACAGTGTTACTATTCTGACTCTATTAAACTGTGAAATAATGTTTAGTTTAGTTTTCATTTTAAGGCCAAAACAATGGTCAAATTTCTTCTGAAACCCAAGAGCCCACAAATCAAAATGTGCAAGAATTTGTAATAATATTGGGGGTCTGAACGATAAACATTGTTAACCATATCCATTTTAACAAAAAAATGTTTAGTACAGATTATCAAAGCTATGTATAAAAAAAGATTCTTTAAATTCCTTTCCGTATATTTTTAAACGATATATGCAATAATTTTGGCCATGTGTGTATACAGGGTTGTTCACTACATACGACACGGAGTATTGTAGCTAAACGATGAGATTTTTACAAATTGTAAGTTTTGGGTTCGATGAAGGACTATTAGAGGTACAATTTAAATATAATTTTACAAGTTACAGAGCGTCCCAAATAAGTAAAAAATATCAAAGTTGTATTTTTTTAAATGGAACACCCTGTATATTATTACATTTTTAGTTTCTACGATTAAAATAAAGGTAAATTTGATTAAGATTTATTATACTTAAACCTTACCAAGCAAATTGCAGTAAAAATTTTAAGGCTTCATTTCTCCAAGGGTATCAAAGTTTTTAATACTAAATATTTACTGAAGTTTATTTACTGATCAGTTATTGTGTTGCAATAATAAAAATAATACTACCTTATACAGAGTGTCTAAAAATTTATTTTAAATAATTATTAGCTTCAAACGGCAATAACTTGTTTAATTTAAATGGAACACCCTGTATATTTTACGAGAATCAGATGCACAATTTAATTGTCTATCAAATTATATTATACCATTTTTTACCTATTTCTTGTAATTTAGAACTTATTTATAAATATACCCATGGACTATTGACATTTGAGATTATTTTTAAAGATGTACCAAATTTTTAAAGAGTACAGATACTAATATTGTCGATATAATTCGTTTATTTCATTAAAAAATAAAAAAAAACTGTTTAAATATTTGTTAAAGAGGACCAATTAATATGATTCCAGTATTCAAACTACATTAACTGACTGTTTGCGTTGATTAATAATAATTGCTCCAAATACTAAAAACTGAATTTTGTATGGGCGTTAGACAGTGTGATAAAAGTAACACCTTAAAAATGATATTTCATTTTTTAATAAATGCTTATTTATAAGCAAGCTGCAGGTATATATTCTACAAAAACATATTATTTATTTTGATATTCCCTATACTAACGATTTTTTTTGCAACTAAAAGTTAGGCGTTCAGAAAATTTGATTACATTTGTGAGATTTTTATTATACTTAGAGATTTAGTTGTGCATTTCGAAGAATTCAGGATATTGTCTATATACGTTTTTCTAAGTAAACATTGGGCTTTCATACAGTAAAATAAAATACTGCGACTTTTTGCGACTTTGCTGATAAAACGAGAAAAACATTCTTGGTTTCCTCTAATTTGCCAATCAGTGATATACTAATGCAAGGTGTAAACCGCAATGGCATTGTTGTGTACAAAGCGATCGCATTAATGCTATTAGCAGTATATCACAATTTGGCATTAGTAGCGGCTTTAGTGGTATGGGCATTGGTCGCGGATCAGTCGTAGCATTAGTAGTATTAGTTGCGATATTACTACTGGTATTAGTGGCATTGACCGTGGAAACACTAGAACAGTGATTTTTATTTTTTTTTAGAATCGAAGAATTATCCTTTATTTTGTTCAGATTGTTTCCTCTTTAATTGAAATTGTCTACATAAAAAAATTTCGATCAACTATCGGTGTCAAATACCCCACTATACCCCGTTAAGAGACCGTACTTGAAGAAGTAAAAGATAGGTAATGTTATTTCATTTTCCCAAGTGGAAACCCATTAAAGCGGACCCGAAGAACCTGGAAGAGTCCATCCATAACCTGGAATGGGAATCCTCCAACAGTTTAAGACACTCGAAGAAATTTCTCAGGGCTTACGACCGGGAAAATCAAAAATGTTCCTTGACTTAAGTAAGAACAATCTTCGAATTGTCATGGTTTTTTTTTAAAGGACACTGACTCTTCAATAAATACCTCAGTAGACTGAAACTAAGAAAAAACGGCGAATGAGGATTCTGTGGAGAAAATGTGGAAACACCAGAACACCTCATCACTGAGTGCGCCTACACCATTCGTTCCATCAACTTTGATTCAGCTGATATCGGTAATGGGGAACTAACCTCTGTAAAACCATCTCAGATACTTTCTTTTGGCAAAGCCCTGAGGCTATGATGAGTTATAACTCAAGAAAGGGAGACATAATAGATCTATAAGGTCGCGGTTATTAAATTTCTCCTCCCATACAATCTTCAACCTATTTAATTTTTTATTAAAAAGATATGACCGCTCAACCGACCATTAAATCTCAATCTGACCGTGCAGATTGCAGCTCTGGTAAGAGCTTTCTTCGAATTCGAAAGCGTTCGCTTTTCGCGGTATTTGCAATCGATGCGCCCAAATAGCGGCAGCCAACGTGGGGCAAACGGTCCAACATTAAACTGTAAAACGTTCTAGACACGCCTTTTCGTTGTTATTTCGTGTAGCCAACATGAGAAATAATTTGATGTTACCACAGGGAAAAAAGATTGGATATTTTTACTGAATGTATATTTTTTTTCTTTGGGTGTGGTAAATAATGATTCAGTATTGATTGTAAAAGAATTTCTAACTGGATTTTGTGATGTTTTTAAAGTATTGTTACGTTTTTCCTCGGTTCCGTGTGGATAGAAAGTCACAATTTATTTAAACACAATTTATTTAACACTACTTAACAAAAACAATAACGATAAAAGACTTAAAGAACTGTTTACAAACGATTTATAACTATTTATCTAGAAATAATTTATTTTGAATTTTAGCGCGTCAACTGTATCGTCTATTTATCTCTGTCCTCTTCAGGCTTCAGGAGTTGGCTTATATATGAGAGCAACAGACAATCCAGATTTGTCTCGACAATTCTTAGCCGCGTTCTTCGTCTCACCAGCTTCTTATTCGTTCTAGAACGCCGGCGTCGTCGGGCGTATGAGTCATAGCCGAGTGGCCAGGCCTAAGGCCGAGTTCACACGGGTCCGCAACAGTATGTTACATTATTTTTCAATCATCATCATCATCATGTAGCCATCGTTGTCCACTGCTGAACGTAGGCCTCCTCCATGTCTCTCGATTTTGGGCCGTCATCATCCAATTTCCAGCAATCCTCTTTACATCATCGGTCCAGCGTGTCGGTGGTCTGCCTCTGCTACGTTTATCTGCTCGAGGTCGCCATTCTACCAATCTTCTAGTCCACCTGTCTTTAGATGTTCTCGCCACATGACCTGCCAATCTCCATTTCATTCGAGTTACGTGTTCCACTATGTCTTTAATTTTGGTTTTTGTCTGATAGTGTTATTAGGAATTTTGTCTCTTTTAGTTATTCCAAGCATGGCTCTCTCCATGGCTCTCTGGGCTACTCTTAAATTTTCTGCTGACTTCTTCGTTAATGTTAGAGTTTCCGCTCCATATGTAATTACCGGCAAGACGCATTGTTCATAAACTTTTCCTCTTCAAGCATATAGGTATATCACTTTTAAAGGTCTCCCGCAGTTTGCCAAAAGCAGCCCAACCCAAACCTATTCTGCGCTGTATCTCGTGTGTTTGGTTGTTCTTTCCGATTTTTGTATTTCGTGCCCGAGATATTTGTATATATGTGTTTCTTTTATGTCGGCGTCACCTATTCTGATGTTCTGTGTCAGCACTAAGCAGGTCTAATTTTTCAATATATAAGGTAAATTCTATATACCCAACCCTGTCTAGTTCTGTAGGTTCCTTGGCTTCACTGCTACCGTCGCAATTGCCTTCCGACATATTTATTTCATTGTAATATTATGAAACTTCTGCCGAATGTTGTGTTAGTGTAGTGTAGTATTAATCTGTATCATCCGTTCGAAGGTCAACGGAAAAGATAAAAATGTGATTTTGTCTGTTGTAGATTCAGTATGTTCACTGTATATTTTTAGGATAGGGTTTTAATGCGTTCAAAATAACCTGAGATATCCATATTTGGTACGTTTACCGACACAGTGTTTTTTTTCTGTGTGCACCCCAAGATAATAAAAGAGCTCTATAAAAAAAATGAAGCGCACGTTAAGATAGGAGACAGGCTATCCAATCCTATAAATAACACAAAAGGGTTGCGACAATGATGCAGCTTATCTCTAATATTCAATGCTTACGTTGAAATAGACCTTAAGGAATGGAAGATGAGATGTCAAGGTATGGGAATACCCATTGAGAACGATACACTATTTACTCTGAGCTTTGCAGATCGTGATTGCGCATGACTCGTACGATCTGGAGTTCATAACTAAGAGGCTATATCACGAACATAACAAATGGGGGCTTCAAGTTAGTCTAAAAAAGACGGAATACTTAGCTGTCAATTCCAACGCTTGTTTTGAAGTCTTCATTAATGATAACGTCGAGATACAACAAGTAGACAAATTTAACCTGGGTGCAAGGATGTGTCCAAGTTATTGGATGTCTTAATAGCTTCTGGTGGGACAGAACCTTGTTTGCAACAACCAAAAAGAGACTTGGACACACATTGGTGGAGTCAGTTCTTTGCTATGGCTCAGCGCTCTGGACTCTGAGTGCAGACGCGAAGCGCAAAATTCAATTTGTTGAAATGGATTACCTCAGAAGAAGCGCAGGTATATGTAGGATGGAAAAAAGACAAACATCGAGGTCAGGCCAATCATGAATGCATCGGAAAAGACAGTATTAGATCGAATCGAAAAATGCAGCTTGAAGTGGTTTGGACATGTTCTTCGTATGCCGGAGAACAAACAGGTAGCCAAAAAAATTTTTCAATGGTCTCTCTAGGGTAGAAGAAAGAGAGGTAGACCTAGAAGTTGATGCTCTAAATCGAGACGTGTGGCGTAGGGTAACGGGAAGGCAGCAATAGACTGGAGATGGAAATAAGTATTAGATACTTCCCAGACCAAATCCCGTTTATATACCGGGTGCGTCTCAAAAGTGGCTTACCTCTATAACTTACTAGCCAGGGCAAGACACTAAGATCATTGGACGATCCAATCTATTTTTCCAAGGCTCCTTGATTAAGAATTAGTGTTTTTAACATAGCCATGGCACTCTAGATTGAATTTTAAAATACAATTTTTTATTAAGCGAGAATTTCAAAAGTTGGCATATGATATGTCATTCTATGTCATTTTCTGTCGAATAAAGTAAAAAAATACCGAGGTGCCAAAAATTTAAATTCAAAAGTTGCTGTCATTTCCGGTGAAACAGGAAGTGACCAAAAACAATTGAATACGTCAATCAATCCTAATTTATGTCATATACGAGGCATGTTTTTTAAGTAAGTACCGTTTTGGAATTAAAAAAAACGTGCAAAGATATCGCAATAATTTTATTTTTACATGAAAGCCTGTACCTTAATCTACTTTTCTACATAATTTCCGTGAATATTGAGGCACTTGTCATAACGTGGCACCAGTTTTTCAATACCCTCCTCATAAAATTCTGCCGCCTGACTGGTTAACCACTGTATCACAACTGTTTTGACTTCGTTATCGTCTTGAAGACGCTGACCGCCCAGGTGTTTCTTCAAGTGCAGGAACAAATGGTAGTCACTGGGCGCCAGATCAGGGCTGTATGGAGGATGATCTAGAGTTTCTCATTTAAAATATTTGATGAGATCTTTGGTCCGATTAGCCACATGTGGACGGGCATTGTCATGCAGCAAAACAATACCCTTACTCAACTTGCCACGTCTTTTGTTTTGGATTGCACGGCGCAGATTGTTCAATGTCTCACAATAAGATGCTGCATTGATTGTCTCATTACGAGGCAGAAACTCCACTAGCAATACTCCTTTTCTGTCCCAAAAACTGTGCACATGATTTTCCGGGCAGAAATTGTTTGCTTAAACTTCACTGTTTTGGGTGATGATGAATGTCGCCATTCCATGGACTGTTGTTTCGATTCTGGTGTGACGTAGGCCACCCATGTTTCGCTACCAGTAACAATTTTGTCTAAAAAATCTTCACCTTCATTGTGGTACTGCTCAAGGAAAGTCAATGCACTGCCTAAACGTTGGGTTTTGTGCAAATCCGTCAACATTTTCGGAACCCAACGTGAACACAATTTCCGGTAATTCAAGTTCTCGGTCACATTGCGATACAAAACACTGAGGAAAGTAGTCGCACAATGATAGAATACATATATAGATAGAGAACATTGAGGAAAGTAGTCGCACAATGATGAAATTGTAAAGCGTCTGTTTTCTTTCACCTTTTCGTCCACTTTCTGCATCAAATCTTCATTAACGACCGAAGGACGCCCACTCCGTTCTTCATCACGCACATTTGTGCGGCCATCTTTAAATGCTCTCACCCATTTCCTTACCATTCCATCACTCATAATGTTTTGTCCGTAAACTTCACAGATCTCACGATGAATATCGATCGGTTTTACGCCTTTAGCACTAAGAAATCGTATGACAGCCCGTACTTCACAATCGGCGGGGCTCACGATTGTCGGAGGCATCTTAAACACTCAATAAACAACGTATACAATGAAGAATCAGACTGTACTGGCGTCTGTGCATAGACAAGAGATGTAGGTAACCAGCGCACATGCGCGGAACGCCGACCGTAGCGCTGCGGCGGCGGAATCGCAAAACGGTACTTACTTAAAAAACATGCCTCGTATTAACATATCAAATCTCGTTCTTTTATCTGAAAAAATAAAAAAGTTATAGGGGGTGAGCCACTTTTGAGACGCACTCGCAATATACACTCCAAAATTGTTGATAGAGAAGAAACCGGATTTAATAATCATAGAATCTCTTGAAGTATTTCGAGGTATATTTATAGTATTTGTCAAACAAGGGTGGGGTAAATTTTCTCGCTATTATAGGGTTTCCTGTACCAGGAGATAAGTCCTGAGGCATGCCTAGTTACGGCATCAACCTATAGTATTGGCTTGACTATATTCGATCTGAATACCCTTTTCCAACCCCAGGTTATGATTTTTTTTTTACTTTAAGTAACCTAAGGATCAGAAGAGGACCACAATAGATCTGAAAAGGTCGTAGAGGGATAATAGTCGATAGCCACCTCAAAAATGCCAGGCGATGGTAACTTAAAAACTACCGAAATCGACTGGCAGTCCAATTAATAAGCCGTGTTTGAGTCTATGTTGTCTGCTTTATAACTATTGGCTCCACTGTGTGACATGCTCTAAGGGTTGTCCTATGCACGCGCCAACGGTCGATCGATTTGGAGCGACACGTCGAAAATGGGGGGAGACCAGAGCACGATGGATCGCAAGCCTCAAGCGAACTGGTTCAGTGGGTCCGCGGAAGTGAACCGTGTCGGTCCAGCTGGTCTGGATCCTGCCACGGTTTGTCCTGACGCTCGGCCAACACGTGGACCTGGGTCGTTTTGATCTCCCTCTCGCTAATCCTGAAGCTGCCAGTTTTGTTTGTTTTTAGGTAAGCGTGTAGAAATGGCGGTATTTTTTCGGTTGTACGAAAGGAAATGAATGTCATAAATTAACAAGTTATGTTAGTCATTTCAACTGATTTATTCGTATTTCTGTGTAATGTTTCTTGTTTTTGTTAAGCTGTATGATATTTGTATATATTTTCGATTCTATAAACTTTCAGAAGATTTTTTGAATAAATAATTAACATTTATAGACATGAGTGGATTGTTATATGTAATGTTTTTTTTTTATTTATTGGTGGGAATGTTAGGTATGTGTTTCGTTAATCCTGATGCTGGTTCTGGTCAGTTTTATGTGTTAGTAGGTATTTTAGGTTGTATAGAAGGAAATTAGTATCGTAGATTAGCAAGTTATGAAGTTACTATATCTCGTCTTTTAAATGATTTATTCAGATTTTTTATTGTTCTCTAAAATAATTCTTGTATACAAAAACAACGGCTCTGATGTTTCGATATATTTTTGATTTCGTAAACTTATTTATCAGAAGGTTTTTTAAACAAATAATAAATATTTGTAGACATAATTTCATAGTGATATGCCCTGTCAGATTTTTTTGTTTTTAATGTTTTTTTAGTTAGTGGTAGGTTTTGTTTGTTTTGTCAGTTCTATTTGTTTTCTTAGTTAGTGGTAGGTTTTGTTTCTAGGTAAGTGTAATTTTATTGTCGGTATTTTTGGTTGAATATAAAAATGAATTTCATATATTAACAAGTTATGATATTACTATCTATTTTAATGTCTTTAAAGTTTTTTTTAACTAATTTATTCAGATTTCTTGTTTGTTCTACTTAATGGTATGTATTTTCGGTTGTTTTTTGGGAAGTTATTTTTTATGATTTTACTTGTTTTTACTTCTCATGATATTACTAATTTTAATTTTCTTAGTCTTTTTTAACTAATTTATTTAGGAGATTTCTTGTTTGTTCTGTGACATTTTCTTATTGATTGGTCGGTATTTTGGGTTATACAGGGTGAATCTTAAATAAGTGCACATATTTTTAGAGGTAATATATTTTGATCGCAGGAATATGTCTACGCGGTTTTTTTTTTTCGAAATAAAAATATGTTGAAAATTTTGTATTTTTTGAAAAAAAAAGTATATTGTTTTATTAGGATAAAAAATAATACTTTTTTTGGCAAGTACAAAAAGTACATTTTTACTCCGAATAGAACATGCTTTTTTTTCAAACGTCACAAATAATTTTTTAAACAATTTTTTACACGTCGCAAATAATTAAAAAGTAATACCTTATAAGTAATTTGATATAAATATAATCATTGAATTTGACACTTAATGACAGTTTAATAATATATGTTTGTACTTTTGTGCTTGGGCGGAAAAGTGTTGTACTTTTATGCCTAAACAAAAATTAATACTTTTGTGACGTTTGAAAAAAAATATTTTGAATAGAGAATTTAAGTACTGTCCCGTAAGTGTGGGTTTTCTATATTATAAATCAGTGCTAATAAAGTTTATATGAAATAAACTTTTTGTCACGTGATTAAGCTTGACCGGCACAGCGTTGTCTACTTTTACTAATTTTCTTTTAATCAAAATATTTTAGAAAACAAATATAAATATATAAACCGTTATTATTTACATCGACAAAACTCACCTCCTTAACGGCACTTAAGGGACATAAAGGACCATTACTACCGATTTTCCGCTGAATGTTCTAATAAAGTTGCGATGAGTTTTTTACGGCTATTAAGCTATATTGTACACTTCGCACTAAAAGGGGTTCTAAAGAGAACAATGTTCGACTGCAAGGTCTGCTAGTAAACATTTTTAAGATTGAAGTATCTCAACATTATTTATTTAAACCAAAACTCGTAATACAAAACTAAAGTGTCAAAACGAATGACATTGTCAGGAAATAAATAAATAAATGTGGCAACTTCACATTGTTGACTTTTTACAGCAGCGCTACCATCTGAGTCCCCAGCGCGAAATTTAAATGCCAGTTAGTCAGCCCGGCGCCGAATATTTCCATGGTTGGTAACAATGAATTTAAAAATCGCGCCCTCGATTACGTAACTAAAAGTTTAACTGATATCAAATATATTCGATGAAATTGATTCGATACTGAATCATCATTCTCCATCACATTCAAAGAAATTCTTAGCATGTTAAGAGTTCATTCCACTAGTCTGAAAAAGTAGCAAAATAAGCGTTCGACATTTAAAGTTTTAAGTAGTAGTGGGAACTATCGAATGAATACTATCGAAACATTCGATAGTTGCAATTCATTCGAATAATTCGATAGCTAGTAAGAAAACATTCGTTGAAAACTATTCGAATAAAAATTATCGAATAGATGCGTCATCTGCCTTGAAATATTGTATTCTTGTAATTCGGCAGCAAAAACCATTCATTTATAAAATTCATTCATTTATGAAATTCATTTATACGTCAGGATCGAATATAATAAAATATTAACTGAATTTTAGTTGTCGGCCGGCGACTTAGGTTTCTTTCCGAGAAACCCGACAGCGGTCGGTGGCAATGCTATGAAAGAAGCCGGCATCTTTGATTTTTTGCGGAGTCGTATAAAGATAAGGACACATTATTTTTTTTATTGAGGTGCTAGTATTTACACAGAAAATACATTATGAAGGGCGCTGTTGCCATATATTGGTATTAGTTGATATTAGCAAAGAATATTATTGTTTGGCTTTAGTTAGATAGGGATAGTATGTCTATATATTTTGCATTTTTTTTATTAATATTCTGTTGTTACACTGCAATAATACTTGTTATTTTGGATGTAGGAAAATGATTTTTAATGTTTTTAAGCAAAGACTGGTTTAATAAAAATAATAATAACCGTAATAATTTGTTATACCTATTAACAACAAAATTTAAAATAATTTAATATAAATTATTTAATAAAAAAATATAAACATTTATTATTTTTCTAAGCATGCAGTGTAATGGAAGGAAAATATAAATAAAAAATTAGAAATCAAAATTATTTATATTAAGTATACTTTATATTACTATTTAAAAATAATATTTACTTTTACTGGCATTTACTTTAAAAAATAAATGAAATATTTCTTCGCAAAAAACTACACCTAAGAGAATTAGCATAAACAAAATACAAACATCGTTAACTTTTTATTTAAATTGGCACGTGTAAAACTTTCAATTTAATTTTCTCACCCCATGGTTTGAGTTCGATAACCCCCCATTTACTTAACCACATTGCTTAAATATGATTATTAAGTTCAACTAATTCATATTATTTAAACATCTAAAATACAAATATGTATTTTTAAAATTAATTCTAAGTTCATCTCATCTCTCTTAAAAATTGCTACTTCTCAAAATTTCCCATTAAAAAATAGACCATATATACCATATAAAATAAAATAATTGAAAGATCGGGCTACGGAAAATCACACAAATTATCGGAAAAAGTTTGACACCTGCACACGCACACAATCGTCAATTAAAAAAAACTACTATTTTAGTATTTTAAATATTTTAATAAACCCAAAATTGGCACACTATTTATAAGGTGAAGTTATAAAAATTTGGAAGAACTAATAATGCACTGACGCAACCAAACCAAACCAAACCAAAACAAAAATCAAACGAATACTAAATTTCATTTATCAAAAGCATTCGATAGTCGTGGCTCAACGATAACCATTTAGTTGTACGGCGAGGTTGTCACATATGCTTTAGTATACAAATGAATGAATGATTTTATTCGAATAAAACCATTCGATAGTTGAAATCATTCATTCAGTAACCATTCGATAGTTTAATTCATTCGATAGTTCCCATCGCTAGTTTTAAGTAAAACTGGCTAGGTATTTTTACACAAATGAAGAAGGAAATTAAAGATAAAGGATTATACTATATCCGTAATGTAGCACATTTTTAGACAATATCTTTATTTTTAAGATTTTGATGATCAAACATCAACAAAATATTCCTTATGTTTGGACTAAATTTTCTCGAAAATACAGACATTATTTAAAATTCCGTTACAATACGGAAATAGATTGAAGTTTTGTGATTACAGTGATATATAATTTATATGTTTTTGTAACAAATTGCTCACTATTTTATGGCAAATGCTGAAGCTCTGCTAACCTCAAAGCACTTGTGTTTGGAGTTTTGGGTGTGGCTTAACACGACAGGATCGGGCTAAGCTTTAGGCAGATTTCTGAAATATACAGGGTGAGTTTCCTACGATGTTCTCTATGGGTAGCTCGGAAACTACTGGAGATAGAGAGTTGGTTAAATGGGGAAAGAATTGCAGTTTTGTGGGGTCATAAATATGCGCCTTTCAAATTTTTGAAAAAGTTTATGGCTTACTAGATATTTCGAAAAAAACAAATTTCGGCTATTTTAAAAAAATTGTGTTGACAAAAATTTTCAGATAAAAGTTGTAGATAATCACATCCTTAATGAGACTGTGTCCTCCGTTTTTTTCTAAAGCCTGTCATTTTATATATATGACACAAACATAGGTTTGTTTAAATGGAAACCATAGTTGGCCATGACTTCATAAAAAGCGCCATTTTTTAAGCTTTTTGGTGATATAAGGTATAATATCTTTTCTTCGAAAAATTACTGAGTTATAGCAAATTCTATTATACAATTATAGTTGGCCATGGAAACAAGTTTAATCATCGTTGCTCTTATAAATGTGAAGCTGTCACATTCAAATTTTGTAAATTAAAATAAACAAAAATTTTTAATATGAATTTTTCAAATGAAGAAAAGCGTGTAGGATTATTGGTTCAACTTTTCTTGACCATACATTTTCGAGGATACGTTGACCGGTGAATGTAACGTTTTTTAGAGAACGGTTTTTAAGACATGTTAGAAAAGTTAAATTTAGTTATAGCCAATTTTTATCTTTCTTGACTAATTTCACTTAGATTGCATGGTATTCTTATTCTGTTATGATTTATAACTAATAAAAAGTCAGAATATATTACTAAACGGTTCTTTACAATTTGCATTACACAAACTAAAACTTAATCTGAATTAAAAATATATAATCTAAATTAAAAATAATATCACTACATATACTTTAAGTTATTTTAGAAAATATTCAAAAATCCACCATCGTTTTGAGTTGCATCTTTTAAAACTGAATTACTACCTATTCTCATAGAAGCGACTTAATTAAACTTTTCTTGTACCGCCACTTCTAGTGCCTCTCTTAATTCATAAGTTCTTTTGTAAACCTTATTGTTAACTATACCGCATAAGAAATTCTAAAATGGATAGGTCAGGTGATCGGGGAGGCCCATGCAATTAGTCCACCTTTTCCTATCCCTGCGTTTGTATAATTATGATATAAATAATTTTTAACATTTCTCTCGTTATGGGGGTGGGGGGGTGGTGTGTCATGTTGTTGACATGTGTTGACAATGAAATTCATGTTGAAACCACTATTACTCTATTATTATTTATTTACTCTATTGACACGCTTTTCTTCATTTGAAAAAATTCATATTTACAATTTTTGTTGCTTCACATTTCTGAGAGCAACGGCGATTGAACTTGTTTCCATGGCTAACTAAGTGAATTTGTTTAAAAATGATAAGAATTTGCTATAACTCAGTAATTTTTCGAAGAAAAGATATTATACCTTATATCACTAAAAAGCTTAAAAATGGCGCTTTTATGAAGTCATGGCCAACTATGGTTTCCATTTAAAAACCTATGTTTGTGCCATATGTCAAAAAATGACAGGCTTTAGAAAAAACGCAGGACACAACTTTTATCTGAAAACTTTTTGTCTAAAATAGCTTATAATGGAATTACGGACAATTTAAAAAAATGTTTTTTTTCGAAATATCTAGTAAGTCATGAACTTTTTCAAAATCTGAAAGGCGCACATTTATGACCCCACAAAACTGCAATTCTTTC
Organism: Sitophilus oryzae; assembly: GCF_002938485.1. Taxonomy (NCBI): domain Eukaryota; kingdom Metazoa; phylum Arthropoda; class Insecta; order Coleoptera; family Curculionidae; genus Sitophilus; species Sitophilus oryzae. Next base: position 18,967 of record NW_022145926.1, on the reverse strand, counting down.
CCCATTTAACCGACTCTCCTCCAGTAGTTTCCGAGATACCCATAGAGAACATCGTAGAAAACTCACCCTGTATATCGTCGGCTTTATGACGAAAAGGCGTATCTCGATTTTTGGCGATTTTGAGATATCAACGTCATGACATGCCCAGTGGGTCATATTTTAACATAGCGAATTTGCGCATCTCAATATTGTACCTTTTTCATTTTATATTAGTTTAAAAATTTGCCCCATCTCAAATACTACAATTCTTCGTTATGACGAAGAGACGTATGTTGAGATAGGGCTCTTTGTTATATCAATTATTGTTATACCGATTGTTATACTACAAGAAAGATGGAATTTGAGATAGGTCCTTTTGTTTTAAGTTATGAAAATGCATGCGAGAGAAAATCACACCATTCTACCAAATTATTTTCTGACGGTTGCTTGGGACAAAATAAAACTTCTATCACGACAGCAGCTCTCTTTTACAGTGTGATTTTAGAGTCTATTTTTTGCCAAAAACCATAGTTAGAATGAGCTAGACTCTGCACATAGCTGTATCGGGTATGCAAAACATTGTCCGAGAATAAATGGCCGAATAAAAGGAAAATTTTGATCGAAAGCAAAACAACGAAACAAAAATTGCCCTAATGGAAAATTTCCCGAAATCATAATTTTTCTAAGAACATTTTAGCGAACCAAAAACTTGCCCGAAAAATACAATAATTTTCATCTCATTATCATTGTCAGGCTATTGGCATTGTCAACCTTACCAATTTTTGGAAAATTTTATTTATTTTGCTTATCATCATCCAGCAAAAACACGTAGAAGTCGAATTTGTTATCATTGAACAGGGAAAACAGAAACTGTTACTCCACAGTTATTTGTATAAAAAAAACGAATGAAGAAACATGTTTTGTTTTTGTTTAGTTTGGTTTTTATTATATGGACCGTGAGTTTAAATGCCCTGTATTAATGCCCTCAATTAACTAAAAAATTACTAAAAATATATTAGTTAAAAATGCATTTTTGTATAAAAAACAATATTATTAAAATAAGCTAGATACGAGTATTTTAATTGATTATAGTCTGCTTCTGGCATGAAAATTGTCTTTGTTTTCAGTTGATCTAATCCAACGCGAATAAAAGTATTTAAAAATATTTGTTTCTGATTTTTTGGCGATTTTCAGATTTTTTCTTGTATGTATGTTTTGTATTTTCTTGTAATTATTCCATAATGTGAATATTGTATCATTTTTTTTCTTATTAAGAACACTTTACCGTCATTTTTAAATTTATTTTACATGGGCGTATGTATACTATTCGTTCGGAAATAAATTTATTATTATTATAACAAAAAGGCCTATCTCTATTAACCAACTAAAAATAAATTATTTATTAGAATTTACGCTCAATTTATCTTCAGAACGTTTCTCCAATGTCTCTGTAATTGTGTCTGTAATTGTAAAGCATTGATTGAAAAAAGACTAAATGGCGTTTTTTAACGCTAGCTTTCTTCAATTTAATCTATACCAACGCCTCAAAATAGAAAGAGAAAAAATAGAAAGTTAAGAGCCGGTTAAAGCCGTGGCAAATTAAAGTAATTGATGGGCTGGTTTTTTTAATCTACCATTTGAGATTGTTTCCGATATGGGGTCGTAGAAAATGAAGTTTATGAGCTCTTTAAAGTGGGATTTATCGAGCGTTTTTATTTTTAGCGCGAACAAAGGGTAAAAGGGGCACTTTTCAACGATTAGGTCTATGTAAATATATTAAGGTGTAAGAAAAAAGCTAGAAAGCTTGGTCAAATGAAAAGAAAAGCATGAAATTGAACTGTTTATGGGGGGTGCGTCTCAAAAGTGGCTCCCCCCTATAACTTTTTAATTTTTTTAGATAAAAAAAACGAGATTTGGTATGTTAGTATATGACATAAATTGGGATTGATTGACGTTTTCAATGGTTTGTAATCACTTCCTGTTTCACCGGAAATGACTACAACTTTTGATTTTTAAATGGCACCCTTGGTATTTTTTTTACCTTATTCGATAGAAAATGGCACTTTGAATAGAATGTCAACTTTTGACATTTTCTCATATGGTTTATTTGAAATTGTAACATGCCGTTCATAACGATAATTTGACTCGAAATGCCAAGTGTGTGGTACCAAATTATTCGTAAAAAAATGCTTTTTCCAAATATGTTAATGAGCCACCCTCGTTCCATTTAAAAAAATTGAGATATGATTAAAAATACGATTTGTGCATCTATTAACCGGCCAGGACAAGACACGAAAAACATTAGACAATCAAATCTATTTTTCCAAGGCTGCTTTGAATAAAATTAGTGTTTTTAACACAAACTATAAAGCACTCTAAATTAAAATTTACAATAGATTTTTTAACCCTTATCAACCTGGCGTCGCCCCAGACCACGCCAAATAATTAAATTTCATTCTCATTAGTTACTAGGACCTCCTACAGGATTGGCGTTCCAGCTAATCCTCCCCCGCTCGGTCAACGACTGATAGCCATATTTATGCCCAAACCGGATTAGTTTTTTAGAAGTTCTGGCAGAAATTACTTAAGGCGTAGTCTCTCAGACGACGCCGGACCGTTTGTGTAAGATTTTGTGTGTGACAAACTTTCGTAAAATATGGCCGGGCCTTCGAAAAATTGGTGTTTAGGAGACTCTCTAGTTATGAAGAAACTCTATGAAAATGATATGATGAGGACTGTGACAGTGACAATATGGCCAGACAAATGCGTTTGACGATGTCAAATATTCCACGAGAAATACATAATTTTAATAATTGGTAGAATACTTGCAATTCCTTTACAACCAGAACATTTGAAATATTTATCTTATCTCTAGAGTACTTATCCTAGTTAAAGACAATGTTATGTCCTAGTTAATTATTTTTAATGCCTAGAATGTAAGAATCCATTTTGTAAAACATATTCAGGAAAACAGTGAACTCCTGCCTCATGCTGTAATTAAAAACTTTTTCTTTAACTCCGGTTTTATAACATATTTATATATATATATGTAGTATTAAAACTTCCTATTTTATTGTATTGGCTGTTAGTATGGTTTTATTTTTTGGTTTTAGCAAAAACCTAATTGTTTTTTTTTTTTTTCAAATTTATATGTATGTTATTTTATTTGTACTATATTTTCTTAAAGTTTATATTAATTGACCCCATTTTTGTCTTATTTGAAGTTCAATAATACATAATATAATATATAATGAAATAAAAAAAAAATTTGTTATTTTTAGTTTTTGTGTGTTTTTGAACTTTAGAAGGCGTAGTCTGTTGACTATGCCGGACCGTTTATGATACATATCTATTACCGGACCAGTTATAAGCAAGTTGACATATGATATGTCATTCTATTCAAGCGGTCGTTTTCTGTCAAATAAATAAAAAAATACTGAGGTGCCATTTATAAAAATCAAAAGTTGTATTCAATTAATAACTTCAAATAAATAAAAAAAAACAATAATTTTAATACGCTCATCTAATCCCAATATACGTCGTATACTAATATACCAAACCTCGTTTTTTTCATCTGAAAAAATAAAAAGGAGTAGGGGTGAGCCACTTTGAGACGCACCCATATAATTAAAACACTATCATAGCACTTTATAAATAAAACGGTTATTTAGAATTGACACTAATCAAATCAGTGCTAATGTAATAATCAATCACATATTGATAAGTTGGTTGGGTTGTATGCTGTCAGATTGAAAATGCTCAGCCTCAAAACCATTGGCTGGATCGCGTACGCTGTAGGGTTAAGGCTGCCATGAAGTGGCATGACAGAAACATTTTTCTTGCCAAAAAAAAAAAAAAAAAAATTAAGAAACTCAAAATGTAAAAAAATCCTGAAAAACACCGTGTTCGGCACAAAAAAAAACGAATTTAGCACTGGTTCATTAAAATATAAAAAATATTAAAAAGCTAAATACCTGAATCATTAAAGTTTTGAACCCATTTCTGTCAAAAGCATCAAAAAATCCTTCAGATTCTAGAGCATAAAAATATTGTAGCAAGGGATGTCGACGAAACTGTTCTCTTGTAAATTTACTATGGTATGTGACATTAATGATGATAATAAATTGTTATAGTACCTAGTTAGATGAGTACCCATTTTCATTTTATATCGTTACTTAAAATCTCTATTGTATTTATAGTTGTTACCTATAAAATGTAGAGGGAATTATGGTATTTTATTCCTGTTAATAATGTCCCAAGGGAATTATGACTCTCTTTATGGTTAGCGTAACCAAGACGATATAAGCTCATATTAAGTCAGTAGAAATAAAATAACGGTTGTTGCTTGTACAAACTGTATATATATATAGTCTGTCCAACGAGAAGATGCTCGACAGTGATAGATGTGTTCTGTCATTTTTGACTTCAAAGTAGTTTATTTTATTTTGCCAAAGAAATAAGTTGGTACAACTGAACGCATAGCAGGAAAATATTTAAAATTTGATTGACAAGAGATATGACATTTCAAAAATAGAAAAATCAGGCGAAACTCAAAAAATGTAATCGAGTTATTTTATTTAATAAAAACGGTATGTGTTAATACAAACAAACAACAAGACATCACATACCAAAAAGATAAAAAACTTTCTTATTTATTTCTGCTTTTGAACTATCCGCATTTATGATTATATTTATCAATAATTTTTTTTTTATATATTTTTTTGTACAGATTTTTTAGCTGCAAATGACCTAATGATAGCCAACATAGGTAACAAACAAACTATTTTATTAATAATACACTACCAAATTTTATAATTTTAAAGTTGATTTAATTTGAATTTTTAATCTTAATTTTTAAACCAGTACCTTTTTGACATTATTTTTCTGGGTAAGTACTAAAATCCATTATTTAACTATCGTCGATATTTTACAGCTATTCCAGTTTTTAGTATGTGCTTTTGGCTTGATCTTCCCCAGTTACGAGATGCACTTTATTCATGACGAGAATGGTATACAAACTTTGTCGATGGCAACTTCATTGGTGTATATAAGACTTTCTGCCTGAGCAACGAGTATTAACCATAACCGCTCTGGGTTTACAGTTAATTTTCAATTCGATTTTTCCTCCACTTGACCTCAAAAGACACAAAACACACGTAATAATAATGAACTAAATTTGCATCATCTTTCCAAAACGCAGATATTTAACAAAAGTTGACAAAATTATAACCTATAAAGCAATACGTAACTGAACGAAGTAGCTAATGGAGACTTGCTCGATTTTTATTCAATACTAGAATTTAAAGCGCTAAGTAAAAATAGAGGATCTTCTTTGGATGCGCAGTGGTGAACGCTACTGGTATCGGCAGCCAGACGGGCCGCATGCTGTTCCAGAGAGCATAATAAAAGATATATCAAAGAGCCAGACATCTTAAAATACTTGTTTTCCCTTCATGTGTAAAATATTCTAATTTTTCATCTTAAGGGTTTTATATATTTCTTCTTCCTTGTTCATACGGCGTAATCACCTCGATATTCGTAACTCTATCGCCCTAAGAAATCCGAAACATGCGCCGATAACACCTCCTTTCCAAAGTCATCAATTTGTTAATTTCGGTCCTTTTAAGAGTCCACGCTTCGGCACCATAAAATAAGGTCGAAAACACGTAGCAACGGAGCATTCTTACTCTTAAATCTAAGTTTATATCTCTACTGCAAAGAAATTTCTTGAGTTTTAAAAAAGAATTTCTGGCTATCTCAATCCTGGACTTTATATCTTGCAATTGTTCGGCAGTTTTATTTATTATTGTGCCCAAGTATATATAGTGTTGGACTTTTTCTATTGGCGTGCTGTTTATTGATATTGAAGTATTTACATTTTGATCTTTTGTAATAATCTTAAATCTTGTTTTCTTCAAATTCATATTCAGCCCAAATTGTTTGCAGGTTTTTATTCTTTGAAGTAGGTTCTTCCTATCTTCACTATTGTCTGTCATTACTACTGCATCGTCAGCGTATCTGATATTGTTGAGCCGTTGACTATTCACTTTGATTCCCTAATCCTTGAAAGATGAATGCAGTCGAACAGTGTCCTTTTTAGCACCTCTTGTACTGCGAAATGTACAAGACAGCTTAATAGCCGTTGGAAAGCGGTAGTAATGTCCCTTTATGTCTCTTAAGTGCTGTTAAGGAGGTGAGCTTTGTTGATATAAATAATAACTGTTTATATATTTATAATTTTTATAGTTTTTTTATACGCAATACAAGAAAATAAGTGATTTTTTAACAAAACATCTTCAATCACAGTGGAAATTACTGCTTTGCATCCTAAAACTTCATTAACTTGATGTAAAGAATACCTTCTTAATAGAGATATATTAATGAATATGGACGTAAATTTTTAGGTTGTCAACAAAAAATAATAAATCAAGGTGGTTGGTTTATATTTCGCGATCAATCTGCCCCTTATTTGTAATTGTATGATCGATATTCTAGAAAATCAACACATAAAAACCGACTGAGTTTCCCAAATCCGACCTTGCCCTACCAAGCTCTAACATTGACCTTCGTTTTAACGATTGTTCCCTGTCACAAAGTTTTATTCTTTTAGAAATCCCTGAAGCGATGATTAGAGAGACAATATGACAATCCTGAAAAATCAATCACCGTAATTCCAGTGGTTCGACGAAATATACAACAAAATAAATAAAACATCAAGTTCTTCGAATGAAATTATGAAACCAGTCAACAGTTACAATTGATTTTTTTACTTAAAACGACTAATGACTACGTTAAAGATTGTTTTGACCGTGAAAACATAATGATTATTTACCCAGTTACATAAAAGATTATTTAATTTATTTTACAATTGTTGGTTAGGTTAGGTTGTAATACAAATGATAAGTTTCGAAAATAGATAAATTACCTCTAGGCCAGTAAGCGAGGGTTTTAGGTTTTAGGGTCCGAATTCTGAACACCGATTGACGTGAAATTTTAACAGTGAATAGAGATATATTTAAGAAAGAAAAGTTACATAGTAGCGATGTTTGCTTTCACCCTGGGGGTGAGAGCCACCCCTTCTCGGGGTTGAAAAATAAATCACGTATTTTAATTGCAAAAATCAATAAAGGGATGAATTCTGAGCAAATAATGTTCTATAACATTTTTTCAGAAAATTAATATTTCCCCAGTTATTTAGGATTGAAAATGTTGATTTTTCATCTAAAAACTGCATATTTTTCTGTCATTTTTTATAAATCTCTCTAACTCGAAAACCATGCGTTTTATCGCAAAACTAATATAAAGCAAAAATGAAGTTTTTGGAATAACGAATCGACTCGTTTTGACTGATTGCCGTAGGTGTAATAATAGCTGAGTTATCACTCTGTAAAGGTGATTTTTTAGTTTTCGAAAACTAAATTGCAACATTTTACCGTAAAATAATAATAAAAGAACACATTTTTCGAAGAAAATGAATATGATCGCGTTTAAAGTGCTTGAAAAGACCTTTTAAATGGTTTTTTAAAAAAGTTAGTAGCTCAAAAACTCGCGGAGTTATGATAAAAATAACATGGTCACCTCATTATTTCGGAAAAAAATAACAACAAAATCTGTGACTAAAATCATAAAAATAAAAACTAAGCATAATACATGTGCAGTTGGGTATATTTAGGTACTAACAATGGGCTCTGCAAGTTCGAGCGGTTTAGAATGCCTAAATTTCTTAAAAAAATTTGACATTGACCTTATTTTTAAAAAAAATTGACATACCTCAAACACTAAGCAAGATACCTAAATGCAATAGAGTAAAATTGAAGGTCTTTTTGGCAATACTTTTGCTCTCTTTCAATTTTTCTGTAGATCTCTTTATTTCGTAGATATTTCGTTTTTTTAGTTTGACTTGTGTGTAAGGACCAACTTCTTTGAACCCTTAAAACCCAAAAATCTCGTAACTCGTTCTAGGTCTCTTAATTCCTCGTGATAAAGCTGTAATTTTTGTGGTCCATCTGTTATCCAGGTATCCTGCCTATTGCCATTTTGGGAATTTGACTCTGTGGATGACATCTATTACACCTGGATCTTTTGTCGTATCCACTCTATTCTTTTACGGTCTCTGTTGGTTATTAGAATAGAATAGAATAATTTATTGATGTCAATACCATACAAATAGTGGCGTTCATAAGTCAAAATATAAAATAAAATACATATATAAAACACAATTAACTTAAAAATTAACACAAAAGACATAAAGTTAAAACCATCATATTAGATGGGTATACAATGACAGTTATATGTTCTAGTTAATACATTGTAATATAAATATAGGGTGGGAGTTTCCAGTTCCCACATTCTGTTGTAGAAGGAGTTTCCATCAAGTGAGATTAATATGTATATCACTTGAAAGAAACTCCGTCGTGTCATACAGTGGATTTTCAAGTAACCAGCCACGAACCCTGCCTTTAAACACCTTTTATCAGACAATAGTTTATACCCATCCGGGAGTTTATTGTAAAGCTTCACACCCCAGTATCTAGGTCCATCTCGAGACCTTTCTAATCTATGTATAGGGATACTGAGGTGCTCCGCCCTACGAGTGTCATGAGAGCCTTGCTGAGCATTTGTGGGATATTTCTTCGTATTGGCTTTAACATATAATAGATTTTCCAATATATAAAGATTTGGGAGAGTAAGTATATTTAACATTTTAAAGGTTTCCCTGCAATCATCCCTGTAGCCCAGACCTCCGACAACTCTCACAGCCCTCCTCTGAAGCGCGAAAACCCTGCGCCACTGAGGTGCGTGACCCCAAGCCAAAACAGCGTAGGACATCACAGAATGAAAAAGAGCGTAGTAAGCCGTCCGCAATACGCAACAGGAAACAGTACCTGACAAATTACGCAGAACGAAGAGCGCGCTTCTTAGCTTCTTGCATAGTTGCTCAATATGAGCATTCCATCTCATTTCACTGTCCAACTGAACCCCTAAAAATGGAACAGATTCCCTGGAGAAGCGACAGTCCTCAGGCACACTCCTCAAAGAAAAAATTACACGATTTGTTTTGGCCTCATTTAAAACTAGGTTATTTTTCCGGAACCAGTCAGCCGCCCTCGCTTGAGCGTCATCCGCGCGTCCCTCTAGGTCTTTTAGTTCTTTTCCTCTGACCGAGACCGCTGTATCATCTGCGAATAAAACGTAGTGGTCGTCACGTCGGATATGTGGTAAGTTGTTTATATAAATCAAAAAAAGTAAAGGGCCCAGTACTGAGCCTTGTGGGACACCATTTTTAAGAGGTCTTGGGTTCGACCACACACCATCAACGACCACTCTCTGTATTCTGTCCTCCATGTAGGATTTCAAAAGGGCAACACTACCCTCACTAAATTTATAATATTATTATTATTCCCATCCATAGGTATATTTCGCTTTAAATAATATATATTAGAAAGATAAATTAGTATTGTTAATATACAATAATATGTAAATCGTAACATTATGAATTATGACAATTTATTATGTATAGTCATTAGTCATTCCAAAATATTCCATCTTTTATTCAAATAGAAGTAACAGTTAAACCTATTGTATAAAATTAAAAAGTAACGATATATCTTGTTTAAAAAATAATTATTTTTGCTGAATTCACATTAACAATAATTCTGTATTTAAAGGAATTCGAAAGATGTTATCGTAGACTGGCACGCACGCCAGTTGAATTGCTTATTAAATCGTTCAGTGTAACTACTACCGTTTAACCACCAGCTAGAATTTGGTTTATTTATCATTTTACTCAACTCGAAAGGAATCTCTAGATTTTCGGGAATTTTCAAACACGCGCTTATTTCTGGATAAAGGCCGGTGTCAATTTTACTGAAGCAGTATGATATTGTTCTCTTTTTTTGTCATTCCGTATATTATTCTAAATTATGTCAAAATATTTGTAAGGATTTATAAATCAGAGCAATATGTTGGTCACGATCTCGAGGCTACGCAGGTTTATTTTTGTCGATGACAAAAAGATGATTATAAATCATGCTGTTGCCTCCACGGGTTTTTAAAGGTTATAGTTGAGTCTTTATAAGCGGTGTTCGTTTTACCTGCTTTTTTATAAATGTCTGTTGATCGATCATTCTATTCGAATGTAATGTTAAACATTAAGTCAGATTTTTTTCGTGGAGATGATGACATCATTTACTTTTAAACCTTAACAATATATATCTAATGTAAGTTTCTACATGGAAGAACAGGGTTGTTTTTCACACCCACATCAAGCACAGCCGTACCATCCTTTTCTCGAAGGTATTAGCGGCATTTTTGTGACCACCCTGTAACTTCGTTGTGGATATAACAAAAATAATAATTTTCACTACACATGAGGACATACTATAGCTGGTTAGATTACCAAAATATCTAGTAATTATACCTCATAATTTATGAATTATCGCTTGCCAAATTTCTTTAATTTCGACATTGACTCACTGATACATCATCAAAATTCTAAGGTACTTCTAGAAGAGTTACAAACTTAAAATTTTGGATTTCAGGTGGCTTTAAGCTTATAAACAAATGAAGAGTCTAAGAGCCAAATATATGTATCATCATCATCATTTTCAGCTTATTCAACCATTATTTCCAATTATGGTGTAGCCTCCCTGACATATCTAGATACCCTCTTTGTAGTTGGGCTCATTGTTGTCTATTGTTTGGCTATGCGGACCCAAGTTAACCCTACTAATTTCCTAATATCATGGTCCCATCTCAGGTTCGGCCTTCTTCCCTGTCTCTTAATTTCTCATCTGTTGTCCGTTCTTCTTGTCAGGTGTCCTGACCATTGCCAGTTGAGAGATTTGACTCTGTGGATGACATCTATTACCTGGGCCTGTGGTCGTATCCACTCTATTCTTTTACGGTCTCTCTTGGTTATTCCTAGCCATATGTATATTTCGATTTAAATAATAGATATTAGAAAGATAAGTTAGTATTGTTAATATACAATAATATGAAAATCGTAACATTATGACAATTTATTATGTATAGTCATTCCAAAATATTCCATCTTTTATTCGTTTTTCTGTCTTTGGTTATCAAGTCTGCCGTGAATTTTAGCGAATCTTCCACTACAAACTTTGGAGAAATTCACCTGGCTTCGCCCTGGTAAATTTCTCCAGTATTCCAGAGATTTTTTGGTCAGTCGCCGTTTTGTGGCCATTCTTATGACCTATGATTGGCATTTATAGAATAATTAAAAATGTGTGTAACGTAATATATTAAATTATGAAAAGATGTACTTGAAAAAAAAGTTTTTAGTATATAGTTTGTTACAAGAAATGAAATATATGAAACTGAACAAGTATTCATCTATTCGTTTGTTACTTCATTCTTAATTTTACTATTATTCGATAAATTCCAACCGAATGAGTCATGTCCTGAACACCTATCGCAGTTTTTTCCTTCTCTTTTCATTCGGCCCACGGCTTCTTAGGAATTCGAGCAATGTTAATGGTTCACGGTATCGGCACCGTCGGCCAATCAAATATTTAAAAGGACCGATGATTCATCGCATCGGCTCGCCGCGCCGGCAAGGAGGTCACGCGATTTGCTAGGAAGTCAATTTGTTGGTACACAATAAGTTTAACGCATCGCAACATTTTTTTTACTAAATTAGTAGAATATTTGTATTGAAATATTGTATATTTTTAACCAAATTTTGTTTTAGTTAATGTTTTTGTTACATTGCATTTTCATCACATTTTTTGATAGATGTTTATAATAGTAAGGGCTGGTAAGGTTAGAGTTTTTAATAGAAATCTTTGCTTAGGTTGTATTTAGACAATTTAAATATTTCTTTATCTTATTTCTTATTTATTTTGATGACAAAAAGATCATATACTTTTATTTTTTATCCAATAATCTATTATAAATAAATGTACTGCTCAAGCATTTGTAGAGATTAGTATTTATGGTTATCGTTTCTTTGATTTTAAAAAACATAGGTAAGTAAAAATTAAAAAAAAAACAAAAAAATTATATAGATTTTTTTTTAAATTTTTAGAACAATTCATATTTTCTAATAAAGATTGTAACTGAGAAGGCTTGAATATTATTTTTTTACTGGTTTATTATTTTTTCAGGTTTATTACATTAAATTATGTAAGTTAGCCGTGTCGTGCGTGAGCTTGGTAAATGTCTAAACTTCCCAGAACTAATCATGGCTTCAACTTGCACGCTATACTCCTAATTATTTTCTTATTTAGATACCTCTGAAAGGAAAGTGTTAGAGATTATACTTAATTGTTGCAAAGTACTGTGCTATTTAATTTAATATGTATTTTACATGCGCTTATTCACGTTGTTTCTTTTACATTTCTATAAATAAAATAATTTCGTAAAACGAATATGTGTTACTTATTTTAAGGTATACATATTTCATTATTCGCAAGGTCTATATGTAGATTTCAAACGGAAGTATTTATCATAATACTGTCACAAACCATTACAATTAAAAAAAAATGGCGCCGGGAGGCACGTATAGCCGCCCATACTAAATCTCTATTAATATATATATATATATATAAGAAGTATATATATATATATATATATATATATATATAGCACTTATATATATATATATATATATATATATATATATATATATAAAATCCTTAAGTGACTGGACAATTAAAAAAAAAATTGACTAAATCTCTATCTATATATATATATATATATATAGCTACATATATATATATATATGTATATATATATATATATATATATATATATATATATATACATATATATATGCTATATAGCATATATATACATACATATATATATATATATATAGCAGCATATATATATATATGTATGTATATATATATATATATATAGTTATATATATATATATATATATATATATATATAAGAAGATATATATATATATATATATATATATATATATATATATATATATATATATATATATATATATAAAAACCTTAAGTGATGACATACTGATTAATCACGATCCTGCTCAAACCACTCAACGTAAGAAGCTCAATTTTGGCATACAGGTTGATTCTAGGGTGTAGAGGTTCGATAAGGAGGGATTTTTCGAAATTCCAGTTCCAAGAGGGTGAAACCACCCCTCAAATATTACAATATTTTTTATTTAAAAAACGGTCAAGTTTCCGAAAAAACGCTTAAACACGTATATTTTATTTTGTTTTTTTACATATTTCAAGATATTTTAAAAATGTATACAGGGTGTTTCGGAAAATCTGGCCATTGATTAATCACGATCCTGCTTAAAGCGCTTGACGTAAAAAGCTGATTTTTGGAAAACAGATTGACTTTAGGGTGTAGAGGTTCGATAAGAAGGGATTTTTCGAAACTCGAATTTTAAGGTAGTGAAACTATCCCTCAAATATTAAAATATTTTTTATTTAAAAACCGGTGAGTTTTTTTGGAAAAACTCTTAGACATGTATATTTTATGTTGTTGTTTTACATATTTTAAGATTTTTTATAAATTTATACAGGGTGTTTCATGTTCATCAAATATGACCATTGAGTAATCACGATTCTGCTTAAACTGCTTGACTTTTAAGGCTGATTTTTGGCAAACGGATTGACTGTGGGGTGTAGAGGTTCGATAAGGAGGGGTTTCTCGAATCTCAAATTCCAAGAGGGTGCAAACGCCCCTCAAATATTATAATATTTGTTATTTAAAAAACGGTTAGTCTTTCGGGAAAACGCTTGGACAAGCATAATTTACTTGGTTTTTTTACATATTTTGAAATTTTTTAAAATATCATACAGGGTATTCCAAAAAGTTGGGTAATTTCTTAACCACGATTCTGCTTAAACTGCTTGACGTAAAAAGCTTATTGTTGGCAAACGGATTTTTCGAAAGTCAAATTCCAACGAGATGAAACTACCCCTCAAATATTACCAAGTTATATAATAATATCGCCATATTGTTTTTTCTCATGCTGACATAAATGTGAGAAAATTTTATCCAGTTTTGTATGTTAATGGAAATTTTTGGTTTGCTTTATCATCACCAATACAAATGATTAATTCGACGCGAACGAAGTCGCTGGTACACGCTAGTTATGTTAATAAAGAGTTGGTAGGCAGTTCTTTTTTAGTTTCAAAGTAAAGGAATTTTTTCCAATGTTTTATCTCAAAAAACTCGACTTTGACTGATTTTGATGTTATTACAAATTTTGTTGCAAATATTATTCCTAATCTTAATTTGAAAACCGCGTTTCGCTAGCTACTGTAATTTTGGAGTTACGATTTTTTTAAATTTTTAACCCCCTCCTATACCCCCTTACCAACGCCCGATCCCAAAAAAAAATGGCAAGATTCTCGGGTGGCATAGTATTTTTGTGCCAAATTTGGTTAAAATCGGTTCAGCGGTTTTTGAGTTATCGTGTTACAGATGGACAGACGGACGGACAGACAGATAGACAGACACCATGAAAATATTTTGTATTTAGGTCATTTATGACCCAAATAACTCATTGAGTGAAATTACAAAAACTTTTTTTTTGCCGATCTCAATAGCCTATGGTCGGCTAAACATTATATACCTCTGTAGCGGATTCATCTCTTCAAAAAAAAACTCCTATGGGTATTTCGCCACTGTAACGGACAAAAAAATGCTTAACGTTTAGCGTTAGATTAACGTAGCGTCGCCGGAGGCATAAAAAACACAAAGAACAAAGAAAAAAAACTATTTAAAATATCTAAATATAACTATTCGAGATAGTGATGGGTTGTTATTTAACTATCTGTTATTTTATAACAATTATTTATAAATAACATAACGCAACCGTTACTACTTCTAAAAAATAACAGATATAAAATAACGACACGTAGAGATCGGCCGCTCGTGAAACGAAAAATGAAGTCGGCGCTCTGCACCACCCCGAAATTCTATGCTGCTCGAAGCAATTCCAAAAAACAACTAGTATGGATGGAAAACCTGTTATTTCGTCAACCATCGATACAGGCGGCGAGACAACGGACAACGGAGTGGGGAATGCGCTACGGCGAACGTAGCTGCTTCGGTCGATCCCGTCGACGGTCGTATTGCGCTTATAACAGCTTAAAAATAATAGGATATAAAAGAAGCAGGTTTTTTGAAACAGTTGCGGGCATAACGCCTGGCGGTCGAGATAACAGGAGTGGGAAAGGAAGGCTGCTGCATCGGTCGATTGTCGATGGAAGTTCGAAACAGGTTGGAGAATAACGCATCAGTTGTTTTAGATATATTGTTTTTCAACCTGTTACGAGCATAACGGGCGGAGGTCGAGATATTATGGCGCTGTATGTTTCAGTACGTTATTAAGTTTCAATATTTAGGTATTTATTTATTCTGAAAAATTTTCAGAATAATATTTTAAGATTTTTTAAAAATGTATACAGGGTGTTTTGAAAAATCTGGTCATTGATTAATCACGATCCTGCTTAAAGCCCTTGACGTAAAAAGCTGATTTTTGGAAAACGGATTGACTTTAGGGTGTAGAGGTTCGATAAGAAGGGATTTTTCGAAACTCGAATTCAAAGGGGGTGAAACCACCCTCAAATATTAGAATATTTTTTATTTAAAAACCGGTGAGTTTTCCGGAAAAACTCTTAAACACGTATATTTTATTTCGTTGTTTTACATATTTTAAGATTTTTTAAAAATATATACAGGGTGTTTCATAAAATGTGACCATTGAGTAATCACGATTCTGCTTAAACTGCTTGACGTTTAAAGCTGATTTTTGGCAAACGGATTGACTGTGGGGTTGAGGTTCGATAAGGAGGGGTTTCTCGAATCTTAAATTCCAAGAGGGTGAAAACGCCCCTCAAATATTACAATATTTGTTATTTAAAAAACGGTTAGTCTTTCGGGAAAACGCTTGGACACGCATAATTTATTTTGTTTTTTTACATATTTTGAAATTTTTTAAAAAATAATACAGGGTGTTCCAAAAAGTTGAGTAATTGATTAACCACGATTCTGCTTAAACTGCTCGACGTTTAAAGCTTATTTTTGGCAAATGTGAGAAAATTTTATCCAGTTTGTATGTCAATAGAAATTCTTGCTTTGCTTTATCATCACCATTACAAATTATTAATTCGACGCGAACGAAGTCGCGGGTACACGCTAGTTTAAGTGTAAAATTAATTCGAACTCTAGTGTATAGTTGGTTTACTTATGAAGAATATACTACACATTTTCTTATATTGCTATTTTTTGACCACAAATGGTAAAATTATAACTAAGAGCTTCTTGCCCGTCGAGTGAGATGCACCCTGTACACTGCTACGCAATTCAGGATCTACGCCGATCGAGGGGCAAGGCGTAGGTAGATCGGAATGTATACGTATAGACGAGTGGCGGAATTTTGGCTTTTTTATATCGCAATTTGTAAACAGCGCTTATTTGTAAACAACGACCGTTTTTAGAGAGGTATTTTAGATAACAATCGATATTTAGAAATTTTTAGACACCCTGGAAATACTACCACCGAGCACGTCATTGTTGCAACTTGCAACTGCGTTAATACGCCTGGCGGTGACCGCCTCATACTCTTTCAGATATTTAGCAGTAAAATAAAGAAACCTGTTATTTTTACGCTGTTATTTTAAGCTGTTTTTTATAAATAACTATAACAGTTTCAACTGTTATCTAAAAATAACAGTTTTGCCCATCACTAATTCGAGAACAGCTTTTTCAACAGATACGTCTATAAAAACCGTTGGCGTTTTGTTAAAATGACATTATAGCAAGTTAAACTTCAAAATTAACAATTACTACCTGATAACAATTACTTAATGAGGTAAAACCAAAAAGCCCCCAAACTTTCTGTATGATTATGTTTTAATTTTTACTTATGTTATGTTCTTTAAAATCAAAGAAGCGATTGCCATACATTACTAACATCTACAGATGCATGAACAATACATTTATTTTTATTAGATTGTATTAAAAAAAACCTGTTTTATTTTTATTTTAGCAGTTATCGCTTCTTTCACTATAATTTTTGCGTTGTTAAAATCTATTCTGTGCCCTGTGTCCCATAAATGCTGACAAATGTTAGATTTGTTAATATCGTCGTTTCTTAAATAATCTTTATGTTTTTTAATTCGAATATTTAAGGGTCTAGATGTTTCACCAATACAAAATTTGTCACATTCACATGATATTTTGTATACTACAATTTTTGTTTGTCGTCCAGAGCTCATTGGTTTAGTGTGTGTTAAAATGGATCTAAATGTATTTTGTGTTTTGAAAGATGTTCGTATGTTATATTGTTTTTCTATCCTTATTTTTTCCGAAACGCCTCGTATGTATGGAATTGTAAGTTGTATATATTGTGTATTATTATCATTGTGTGTATTCTGCCTATGATTTGGGGTTTGTATTTCTTTTAATGTTTTGTCAATAAAAGATGGTGGATAGTCGTTTTTTATTAATATATTTTTTATGTGATTTATATCTCTGTTTAGTGAATTATTGTCTAAACATATTATTTTTACCTTATCATATAAACTTTATGTAACATATTTTTTACGCTTATACTGTGATTTAATGTGACATCAAATCTATTATATAAAATTTATTATATGTGACATTAATTATGCAAATAAATCATTAGAATAGATAGATAAGTGTCCATTTTCATTTTATATTATTACCCAATATTTTTTTTATATTAATTATCTCGTTATCAAGTCAAGTTATCTCGTCATATTAAAAAATTACATTAAAAGTAATGATAATTGAAAAAATTGCAATTTGATCGGGATCAGTTCATTTCGCTCTTAAAAATTAACCAAAGCATGTATTGACATGATCCAAAAAACAAAATGCGCAGGACACATGGTTTTGACCCAAGAACAGTGAACCTAATAGGACTGCTCATTCAGCCAAAAGTGTCTGCCAGGTGCATGAGAAAACTCCTCGCTTTGTGACGTCATTGTAGTCCTTGTCATGGTTATTAGTCCTTATCCGGCAACCAATAATACACACACGTGCATTATTAGTTGCCGGATGCAAAACGTTCATTATTTAGTTTATTTATTTAAACACTTTATATGTATGCAGTATAGAAAATTAACTGTACAAATCGTATTAAATACTCGGATAATGAATTTTTAAGAACAGCAGTTCCCAGCATCACTTTTTGCAGGCATTCTTTTTAGGGTACTTCCATATTTTGCTTTAAAATAATTAATAAACAATATCCTAGGCACTTAGTAAGCACTTTGTCACAATCCACAACACAAAATAAACGTATTTATACTCTATAGCTCTAAAAACTTTAAAAACACCTTTTTCACATTTAAAATTGACAAAATAATTAACTCAAAATTTCTCAGCTGCTCAAGCTCATGTTTACCATAGGCAACTAATAATACACACTATCATGACAAGGACTACGATGGCGTCACAACTCTCAGCTGAAGCGCGGGAAGAGGCGAACGACTGATGAGGATGAGCAATCCTATTAGTTTGCCGTTCTTGGTTTTGACCGTAAAATTAATTTTAAACAACCCCTCGATTAACCCTGTATAATATGCCAATTACTAAAGTTTATAAAAATCTGAGTTTACGCATTAATTATAATTATACTAAGGGCTGGCAAAGGTTAGTCTTGGGTCGAGATTTCCGTAAATAATAAGAGTACAATGCGTTTATAATGTACTGAACAAAGAGAGGACCGTAAACACGTTGCCAAACGTATGAAATAAACCGAGAAACTGTGCACATCGCTAAGAGACGTGGAAGGGTGTACACTGTCTGTCTGTCTGTATGTTTGTTTGTCTGTCTGTCTGTCTGTCTTTCTCTCTCTCTCTCTCTGTCTGTCTCTGTCTGTCTGTCTGTCTGTCTGTATCTATTGGGTCCTTTTAGTGCTTAATAGAGACATACTCCTCATTAAACTATACATATTCAGTATGTAAGTGAGAGAGAGAGAGAGAGAGAGAGA